>NC_133326.1:149791105-150091105 GCF_042186555.1 Aquarana catesbeiana | reverse complement strand
CTTTTACCTGCCAAATTATGCATTTTTGGACACAACACTATACCCAGGCCTATGTGGAGTGGGGGGAGACTTTGTGGTTTGCGGGCACCTGTATGTATGTGGGGACCCCCGGGGGCCCCCTATTGGGTTGTGATCTACCCTCCATCGTCCCCTCCCTTATTTTTTCTGGCCTTCCCAGCCAGGCGGAGGCTCGAGAATGTAAATGTAATGGGTGGTGGTTTAACTACCAATTTACTGTTTTGCAATGTGATTGCTGATAATTTGTTATCTTGCCTAGATTGCATGTTTATATAAAATCTATATCGGGGCTCCTGACGAAGAGGATTATGTCCAAAAAACGTGTTGAGCCATAAAGACTATTATATATGAACATATTACAGTATTATTGCCAATCTTTTTGAATCAATTCTGTAGTTTTTTTTATCATGTACCCCTTTTGTGCAATAAGAATACTTATTGATGTTTTAAACAAATGTAAACAATAAAATGTTTTTTAACAGTTAAATGAATGCTGTGCCCTAAAAGTCCCATGCCAGTAACATACTATAATTCCAATGTTAGCTCTAATTTTAGGGATGTGGCACTAAATCATTTATAAATTTTAATTGGGTTGACCCCGGCTTGTCCTTGACCCATGCTTCTGTCTGCTCCATTTGCTTCTCTTCCACTCATTGGCTCTTGACACGGTACATACCCAAACCACTCTCCTCCCTGCTCCTCTGTACCTGATAAGTCCCGCCAGTGTATGACCCGGGTTAACCTGACTCTGCTTCCTGACACATTCTGCTGTGCTTGCTGCTCTACAGTCTGCTACCAGTGCATGCCTCATCTGCCCGCTGTCGCCAGTACCAGCCTGCTTCAATCTGCCATCCACCAGCTGTCTACCAGCCCGCCTGCTTCACGGAAGACTACTTATGACCTCTCCTGCCTGGCATGAATACCCACTTGCTACTAGAAAGACTTACAGGCACTCGTGCCACTCTCCACTCCTGTGTCTTCTGTTCATACTACCAGGGGCCCCAAATCAGAGGTGTAAGAGAGGCCTTCCTCATCATTTCAGGCTCTGCTGCCAGGTACTCAGGTGAGTTTACTCAGCCTTAAAGGGACAGACGGAATCCTGGTACTGACTTCTAGTCATGGGTTCTCCTGTTGCTGTCCCTTACTTGGATAATGGACTACTCTCTGATTGCCACCTTACCCTTGATTGTATAAGGAACTACTCTCTGATTGCTGCCTACCTAGGTGCTTTCTAGGATACCGACTCTACCTCAAGCTGCTTAAGCTAGCCCAGACCTCTGCATGCTTGGCGTCCAGCCAGTCATTGTCTTGGTCATTCCTGCACTGAGCATCAGCCTTCTACTTCTTTAAGTCATCTGATGTCAGTATGTTAATTTTTTTTTCTTGGTTGCTGGGGAGAATCCCAGTTTGGTGAATATAGCTCAGTATCTTAAGTCCAGGAAGCATTCAAGTACCAGTAGGCACAGTAGTCATTAAGAGAAAGGTGGCTGCTGTAGGTAAAACTGATCAGTAGTCTAGCTTTTTGAAGAGCAGGAAGTGAACCAGTAAAAATTACAAGCAGTTCCAAAGTTAGTTGTCCAGCAGAAAAAACAGTAGACTTCCTAGTTTTTTTTTACCATTTTATCCTTAAAGTGGATGTAAACCCAATTCATGAAATTTGAACTGGGTACATATATCTGTAGTGTTTTCTTATCTCTCCCCAAAGCACTGAATCCCATGTGTTTCTTCTGTTCCATAGCTCTGTTATCAGCCTGATAACTTCTGACTAGGGATAAGCTTTGAGTTTGAGTCGAACTCATGTTCGCCTTAAACATCGGCTGTTCGCCAGTTCGTTGAACAGCAAACAATTTGGGGTGTTCACGGCAAATTTGAAAGCCGCGGAACACCCTTTAAAAGTCTATGGGAGAAATCAAAAGTGCTAATTTTAAAGGCTTATATGCAAGTTATTGTCATAAAAAGTGTTTGGGGACCTGGGTCCTGCCCCAGGGGACATGGATCAATGCAAAAAAAAGTTTTAAAAACGACTGTTTTTTCAGGAGCAGTGATTTTTATAATGCTTAAAGTGAAACAATAAAAGTGTAATATTCCTTTAAATTTCATACCTGGGGGGTGTCTATAGTATGCCTGTAAAGGGGCGCATGTTTCCCGTGTTCAGAACAGTCTGACAGCAAAATGACATTTCAAAGGAAAAAAGTCATTTAAAACTACTTGCGGCTATTAATGAATTCCCGGTCCGACAATACACATAAAAGTTCATTGATAAAAACAGCATGGGAATTCCCCACAGGGGAACCCCAAACCAAAATAAAAAAAATGACGTGGGGGGTCCTCCTAAATTCCATACCAGGCTCTTCAGGTCTGGTATGGATATTAAGGGGTACCTCGGCCCAAATTTTTTTTTAAAAATGGCGTGGGGTCCCCCTCAAAATCTATGCCAGACCCTTCAGGTCTGGTATGGATTTTAAGGGGAACCCCATGCCAAAATTAAAAAAAAATGGCAGGGGGTCTCCCCAAAAATCCATACCAGACCCTTATCTGAGCACGCAACCTGGCAGGCCGCAGGAAAAGAGGGAACACGAGAGAGCGCCCCCCTCCTGAACCGTACCAGGCCACATGCCCTCAACATTGGGAGGGTGTTTTGGGGTAGCCCCCCAAAACACCTTGTCCCCATGTTGATGGGGACAAGGTTCTCATCCCCACAACCCTTGCCCGGTGATTGTGGGGGTCTGCGGGCGGGGGGCTTATTGGAATCTGGAAGCCACCTTTAACAAGGGGACCCCCAGATCCTGGGCCTCCCCCCTGTGAAGAAGAAGAAGAAGACGCCGGTGCCGCGGAGGAAGATGCTGGACGAGAACACCGGAGGAAGAACCAGAAGAACCAGAAGAAGAAGAAGATGGAGGAAGAAACCGAAGGAAGATAGAAAATAGAAGAAAGAAGAAGCATTTAAGTAAAGGAATTGTCAAAAACTGTCTCTTGTCATTTTTAACATTTTTGACACTTTTTTTGTGAAATGGTAGGGGTACTTTTGTACCCCCTTACCATTTCACACAGGGGGGAGGGCCAGGATCTGGGGGTCCCCTTGTTAAAGGTGGCTTCCAGATTCCAATATTCAGCTGTATGCCAATAATCCACTCCCAGTGCTGAACAGGAAGAGAAAATCTGTAACACAATCTGCACTTTCTAAAGCATATATAAAGCTGAAGACAGAAGATATACATGTAAGACTTATGTAGGAAGATTTGTTTCATCCCTGTGTATCATCTGAGGCTGTTCACTTCATTGAGTATATGTGAGGGTTTACATCCACTTTAACCACTTCAATGCAGGGCACTTATACACCTTCCTGCCCAGACCAATTTTCAGCTTTCAGCGCTGTCACAGTTTGAATGACAATTGCGTGGTCATGCTACACTGTACCCAAACTAAATTTTTATAATTTTGTTCCCACAAATAGAGCTTTCTTTTGGTGGCATTTGATCACCACTGCGGTTTTTATTTTTTGCTAAACAAATAAAAAAAGACCGAAAATTTTGAAAAAAATAAAAGTTATCTCTTTCTCTGATGGGCACTGATAAGGCAGCACTGACAGGCACTGATACGGTGGCACCGATGAGGTGGCACCAATGAGCAGGCAATGATGGGCACTGACGATGGACACTGATATGCGGCACTGATGGGCACTGGTAGGCAGCACTGATGGGTGGCACTGATATGCAGCACTGATTGGCATTGATAGGCGGCACTGATGGGCACTCATGGGTGGCACTGGGTGGCACTGGTTGGCACTGATGGACACTGATAGGTGACACTGATGGGCACTGAAAGGCGGCATTGCTGGGCACTGATGGGCACTGATAGGGTGGCACTGATAGGGTGCACCGATGGGCAGTGATAGGCGGCACTGCTGGGCACTGATAGGCACTGATAGGTGGCACTGCTGGGCACTGATGGGCACTGATACGTGGCACTGATGGGAACTGATACGTGGCACTGATATGAGGCACTGATAGGCATCCCTGGTGGCACTGGCAGTGGTAGGCATTGGAGTGGGCACTGATTGGCAGCTGCCTGGGCACAGATTGGCAGCTGCCTGGGCACAGATTGGTATTTCCCTGGGGGTCTAGGGGGCATACCTGGTGGTCCAGTGTGGTGGCCATCCTGGTGGTCCTGGGCGGCTTCCCTGGTGGTCCTGGGCGGGATCCGAGGGGGGGCTGTGCTGATAAACAATCAGCACAGACCCCCCCCTTTCAGGAGAGCAGCCAATCGGCTCTCCTCTACTTGCGTCTGTCAGACGCGAGTGAGGAAAAGCAGATCACTGGCTCTTCCTATTTACATCGTGATCAGCCGTGATTGGACACGGCTGATCACGTGGTAAAGAGTCTCCATCAGAGACTCTTTACCTAGATTGGATTTGCGGCGTGTCAGACTGACACACCGCAACAATGATTGCCGCGATCCTCACCCCCGGGGGCGCAGCGGCTTAATATCCTGATCACGTCATATGACGTCCGGTCAGGATATTGAAACCACTTTGCTGCCGTCATTTTGCTATATGGCAGGTGGCAAGTGGTTAAAGTGTTTCTAAAGGCAATATTTTGTTTTTAAATAACAAACATGCTATACTTACCTGCTCTGTGCAATGGTTTTGCACAGAGCAGCTCTGATTTTATTCTTTTTGGGTCTCCCAACGGTGGTCCTGGCTCCTCCCCCCTGCTGAGTGTCTCCAACAGCAAACCTTTTGCTATGGGTGTATTCGAGCAGGCTCACTCCCAAACTGCACTCCTGTGAATGGACCTTGTCCATTCACACTGGAGCGTGGCTCGGCCCTGCCCCTGTTCTCTCCTCATTGGCTCACTGGCTGTGATTGGCAGGAGCCAATGTCTCCTACTGCTGTGTATGCCAATGAGGAGAGAGAGACACCATAGAGCCACTGCTCTCATGCACAGTGCTGGATTGAGATGGAGTTTAGGTGAGTATAAGTTGGGACTGGGGGGGCTGCACCCAGAAGATTTAGATAATGCGTACAATGGATTACGCTAAAAAACCTAGAGCCCTTAGAACCACTTTAATTCAGTGCCTATCCAAATGTTTTTTTGCCTAAACAAACTGTTTTTTTCCTTTTTAAATGCAGCCTAAAAATAAATGTTATATAAATATTAATTAATTAATCTTTAAGAATCCACCTTGTTGTCAATCTATTGCCATTTGAAAACATTTTTAAAATAATTTATCACATCGAGCAATTGTCTACTATCATATCAGGCTTATTTGGGGATAAAGCAGAAATTTTTTTACAAAAAAACAACTTTTGGTAGTTTTCTGCCTTTTAAAAATATTACCCTTTGAACCTTTTCACATTTTTTTTACCCATATATTTCACACTTTATTAAATGTAAAAGCTATGATGAAAACCAAAAGACATGCTATCTGTGTTGAAAATAAGATGTGCAAATGGCTCATTGAAAAGTATACTAAAAGTGATATCTATAACAAATAAAGCAGATATTCATGGGAGTCTAAAGCTTCCAATATGCAGACTTGGAACATTATGTCAATAACATTCATGGCTGGCTGCTTCCCTGGGAGACACAATAATATTGAAAATGTATCCCTGTGTAGTGTTAGAAGCAATTTCCTGGAAATATTTATGGTACGTAAGTTGTATTTGATTGTAAAGTTGAATACATTATAACCTTCAACACTTAATTATATTGACAGGGCACCATTTTTAAAAAGATAGATTTATAAGATGGTAGGATAATCAGCATGCAGTTCTGACTTACAGTTTCTGCAAATACCTTAAACGCAATCAGTTCTGCAGTGAAAGAATAATACTGAACAGAAGCCAAATGACAATGGAACACACATTTGCACATCAGCTGCGCCCACTTACTTGCTTTACCCACACATATACAGTATAACATATATAATTTTGCCACTTTAGTGCCTCTTTTTTACTGTTTGAAAAAAGGGATAGACATAAAAACTGAACTTAGGTAACCACAACCATTAGGGAGCACTTCCGTTCCAAAGGCATTAACCTCTTCATGCCAGAAACCAACTGACAGTATAGACCTCATCTCTCATTCTCAGTTTTCTTTAGCTTTTCAAGACAGGAATGCAGAACATGTCACATTCTTCACCCGCCTCTTGTGTCCACCCTTGACACATGTCTTGTGGTGTCACAATGCCCTGCTTTCCTGACTCCCCAGGCCAGGTCCCTAGGCCAACCATGTGCCACAGCAGGCTCCAATATGGAACATGACATGAGGGACATAGAGTGCACATGTCTTTCCCACCAACATGGCCACTCTCACCCACCACAGTCACCTGCTTCCTCCTCTGAATGGCCGCTATTTTTTGTATAATGTGTCCCAACCTTAAGTATTAAATGTGTGTTAACTCAATTGTACTTAACCATAGGGATTTACCTTGTACAGATGTACTGCAGTAGTACAAGCCTGTTTATCCTGGAGGGTTGCATGGCTTTAACTCCCAAAGATAATGTTCTTTCGATACACCAAGGTTACACCTATTCTTGACCTATACACCTTTCCCGGTAAACGGCATTGACCACTTTTTCAGTTCTTTCACTGTTGAACTTGTACATCTTTCATCATTCTCACATACTGTTCCCACAAAGTTGGGAGCATAACATTGTCCAAAATGTCTTGGTATGCTGACACCTTAAGAATCCCCTTTACTGGAACCAAGGGGCCAAGCCCAATTCCTTAAAAACGACCCCACACCATAATCCCCCTCCACCAAATGATTTAGACCAGTGCACAAAGCAAGGTCCATAAAGACATGGATAAGCGACTTTGGGGTGGAGGAACTTGACTGAACTGCACAGAGTCCTGACCTCAACCCGATAGAACACCTTTGGGATAAATTAGAGTGGGGACTGCGAGCCAGGCCTTCTCGTCCAATATCAGTGCCTGACCTCACAAGTGTGCTTCTGGAAGAATGGCCAAACATTTCCATAGACACACTCCTTAACCTTGTGGAAGGCTTTCCAGAAGAGTTGAAGCTGTTATAGCTGCAAAGGGTGGGCCAACTCAATAGTTAAGCCTACAAACTAGACTGGGATGCCATTAAAGTTCATGTGGGTCTAAAGGCAGGTGTTCCGATACTTTTGGTGATATAGTGTATATTGTATACCCCAAAACATACATGATATGAGAAAACACACAACCTGACCCCTAGAGCAATCAGCCAGAATATTTAGAGGCACATTACACCAAAATCACAAGAACAGTGGCAATCGCAATAAAATAACAGCATACAATAGACACTTGCCTACATACTGCAAACCAACATGCTTAAAATTAAAAGTTCCTGGATGAGTCATTACTTCTAATCTACATGGGAATGCAACAACAATTTTTAAATGCCAAGAAGAGGTGATTAGGATGGTGGCTAAAGCAATGTAACTGAGTTCAGTTCAGATAGAGGAGCAGAAAAATATCCATGCTGTTTAGTACCCAGTTATTTTTAAAATGCATAACACAGCATTACAGTAATATAACACATACTTACTAAATGTGGGAACATAATCTGCTATTGGCAAAGCTGACAAAAGTTTTGAGTTTGTGCTCTAATGGGAACAAAATAATACACATTTGGTTTAATTTTTGTAAAAGAGATCTTTTTAACTTTTTATTATCAAAGGCTGATGGCCTGTAAAACATTTTGTTTCCATTCTTTATAAACCCTGAAATAAGTGGCCAGTAGTATAAATCTGATCAATATAAAAATATCACTATATAGAGAGAGTCAAAGCACAACAGTAGGTTTGTTTGCTTTGAGAATGTCTCTCTCTAGTTTAGAGTCTGTAGGGAGCCATACAAAGGGGTTGACTCACTACAGCTGGAGAGTGCAAAATCTGGTGCAGTTTTGCATGGTAGCCAATCAGCTTCTATCTCAGCTTGTTCAATTAAAGTGGAAGTAAACCCTCCTATAGTTTTCAGCCAAGGAAGTTTCCATCTTAGCCTCTGTTTAATCTTCAACTGATATGATGCTGCTGATTGGTTTCTATGCAGAGCTGAACCAGATTTTGCACTCTCCAGTTTAACTACTTGCCGACCAGCCGCCATCATTATACTACGTATGTATCAAAAATTACCGCGCTACTCACTATAAAAAAGCTCGGTTATAAAACTAAAAAAGCAGCAGTCTTAATGTGAGGCGTGCACATATTAGACAAAAATAATCAAAAAAGACCGCGCTAAGAACAATGACATGTGACGTAACTAAACAGACATGATTACGTGCATAGAAATACAATTCATCAAATATAAAAAATATTGAAAAATATTAAAATATTGAAACACCAAAATTCTAATGAAAGTGAAAATAGAACAAGTGACTAAAAAATAAAAGTCCCAAATGAAGTAGGAAAGTGACTAAACAGTCACAAAAACACACAGTCCTCGGAGCCAAGGCAGATGCAATCGGTGATTATATACATATAACACCCAGTGAGAAATCCTCCACCTAATAAGATGTGCGCTTACCAGAGGTAAGCTGTAAATCAGCTTAATATGAACCTCCACTCAGGGGAAAAACAGCTCCTCAGGTCTCCACACAAGGAAGGGGGGCGGACAGGATCTTTCAATGAGATGGACGAGCGATTCAAGTCCTCCGCCTGTCCCGGTGTTAGACGTCACTTCCAGGGCACCTGGAAGTGACGTCTAACACCGGGACAGGCGGAGGACTTGAATCGCTCGTCCATCTCATTGAAAGATCCTGTCCGCCCCCCTTCCTTGTGTGGAGACCTGAGGAGCTGTTTTTCCCCTGAGTGGAGGTTCATATTAAGCTGATTTACAGCTTACCTCTGGTAAGCGCACATCTTATTAGGTGGAGGATTTCTCACTGGGTGTTATATGTATATAATCACCGATTGCATCTGCCTTGGCTCCGAGGACTGTGTGTTTTTGTGACTGTTTAGTCACTTTCCTACTTCATTTGGGACTTTTATTTTTTAGTCACTTGTTCTATTTTCACTTTCATTAGAATTTTGGTGTTTCAATATTTTAATATTTTTCAATATTTTTTATATTTGATGAATTGTATTTCTATGCACGTAATCATTATACTACGGCAGGTCGGCATGATCCCATGAATCGTCGTAGCTGTATATCCTTTAAGCGGGATAGCAGGCGCACGCTGCACTGCGGGGGTGCCGCTGCATGTGGCCGGCTATCACGATGACCGCCGGCCACGCGCGATTACAGGCACGAGAGCCAGAACAGGGACATGTGTGTGTAAATGCACAAATCTCTGTTCTGTGAGGAGAGGAAGGCAGATCGTCAGTTCCTAATAGCTAGGAACCATGATCTGTCATCTCCTCTAGTCAGTCCCATCCCCCTACAGTCAGAACACACAGTCAGGGAACACAGTTAACCCCTTGATCGCCCCTTAGGCCTCGTACACACAATCAGATTTTCCGACAGGGAATGTGTGATGACTGGCTGTTAGCGGAAAATCCGATCGTGTGAATGCTCCTTTGGACAATTGTTGTCGGATTTTCCACGGACAAATGTTGGATGGAAGGTTTTAAAATTTTCTGCGGACAAATGTCTGTTGTTGGATTTTCCGAGCGTGTGTACACAAGTCCGTCGGACAAAAGTCCAAAGTATAAACACGCATGCTCGGAAGCAAGAACGAGCCAGAAGCGATCAGTCTTGTAAACTAGCATTCGTAATGGAGAATTAACATTCATGACGTGGCAAATGATGAAATCTCGAAATGTAGCGCACATTCTCTTCTTCTTTAATGGGATAATAATGAAGCTGCTTTGCTGGTGATACTGATGGAGTTATTGCAAACACATTTTCAAAGGCTTTTTTTCTAGTGAAATCAAGAATAATATTATTATGCTTTTTTTTTGGGCAAGTTACCACAACACCATTATCCTGTGGTTTTTAAGATCAAAGATACAACTATGTTGGTGTCCCTTGTCAATTTTACATTGTATGTTTTCAAATGTAACTGCCTACTTCCAAACTGTCATTTGAAGTAAAGCACATAGCCAAGTATTATTCTCCACAATTTTTTTATTGTGCATTAAAAAAAGAAAACAAATAAAATTAAACATGCTATCTGCCAATAGAACTTAACCAAAAAATGAATTCTATGCATCTAAAATATAGAAAATATACCAAATCAAATCATTATTCAACCAAAAAAATAATGTAAAGCAATAACTCCAAGGCTTATAATAAATAACACGTTATCTCCTCCGATTCCGAAACATGTCTGGTTGATGAATGGCCGTTTAGAAACTAACTGAAAAGCACAAAATGAAAATGCGCGAACTGAAAAGCGCGAAATGAAAAGAGCTAAATGAAAAGCACAAAATGAAAAGCGCCAATCAACACTCACCAAACCTCTACTAACACGAAATTAGCATAAGGAACCCAAAGGGTGGCGCTAAAAAGCTGATAAACCATGTAGTACGTCACTACATTCGGGATGGTTGGCAGACAATTGTGTGCTGTTTGTATGCAAGACAAGTTTGGGCCAACGCCTCTTCAGACAAAAGTCCACAGTTTTGTTGGCGGAAAACCCGATCATGTGTACGAGGCTTTAATGTTAACCCCTTCCCTGCTACTGACATTTACACAGTAATCAGTGCATTTTTATAGCACTGATCGCTGTATAATTGTCAATGGTCCCAAAAAAAGTGCTGAAAGTGTCCGATCCGTCCGCAATAATATCGCAGTCCCGATAAAAATCGCAGATCACCGTTATTACTAGTAGTAAAAAAAAAAATAATAAAAATGCCATAAATCTTTTCCCTTTTTTGTAGACGTTATAACTTTTGCGCAAACCAATCAATATACGCTTATTGCCATTTTTATTACCAAAAATATGTAGAAGAATACATATCGGCTTAAACTGAGGAAAAAAATTAGCTTTTTTAAAAAAAAATTGGGGATATTTATTATAGCAAAAAGTATAAAATATTGTGTTTTTTTCAAAATTGTCGCTCAATTTTTGTTTATAGCGCAAAAAATAAAAACTGAAGAAATTATCAAATACCACCAAAAGAAAGCTTTATTTGTGGGAAAAAAAGTACATCAATTTTGTTTGGGTACAACGTCGCACGACCACGCAATTGTCAGTTAAAGCGACGCAGTGCTGTATTGCAAAAAATGACCTGGTCATTGAGCAGCCAAATCTTCCGGGGCTGAAGTGTTTAAGTAAAACAACCCCAAAGGGTAGACAGATGTAAGATAAGTCACTCCTTTTACTCATTCTTCTCTGTGCACGTAGTCCGTGTTGGAGCTAGAGAGCTCTATAAACAGCAAGCTTTTTTTCAGCAAGATCTGGTAAATGTGAAAACTAACTTAGAAACCCTCCCAGTGGGTAGAAAATATGAATTGTTAATAATTTATAATAACATTACTGAACATGAAAAAATAGATGTTGGTGCCAGTTCAAACCAGTGCAATGCAGGAACAGGCATGATTCCAGTGTCAGATCCCGCATCGCATAGAACTCGCATGCAGTTCACACTGCCCTATGAGAACTACTGCGGGTGTCAATAGAAAGTTAAAAAAAAGGGTCCTGCACGATTTTGGTCCGAATGCGATGCAAATTCAGCCATGCAATCTGTATGGCTGAATTCGCATTGCACAGACATCGCATGTGACCCATACAGCAGTAGAGGTGTTGAATTTAATCGCAGCATCGATGCATCGTGATTCGGCCATCTGCGATTCAGCATTGATGCTGCGACTTCTAAAAATCGATTTTGAGATGACCTCATCTATCTGCACGCCGCGCTATGCCCCGCCCCTCTGAACAGAGCTGAAAGCGATGTGCCCTGCCTCTCCACACTGAGCCCTGGGCGTTAGCCACACCCCCTTCAGCTGAGGTCACCCCCAGCCAAGTGTTCGCTCAACTTTGCTGGAGCATGTGTGAGGTGTGACGCGGCTGGTCAGGTGAGGGTAGTTCCTGGAAACCGGAAGTCGAGCCGCGAGAGGCTCTCCCTGGCTAACTGCAGCGGTGTAGGTGCTGCTGCTCTCCCCGGATAGCATCAAGGCTACACGGTTGGCCCCCTTGTTCCATCCCCTGGCGTTCTGTGCCGTGCGGCTGGGGGATGGTGGACACCGCAGCCCCCCCCCGCCCCAGACACTTAGATCCAGTGCTACTTTCCTGAGCATCCCCAGGTTCTGCCACTCCACTGGCATTGTGTTTCTCCCATTGGAGGCAGGTAGTCTCCTCTCTGGCTCCTGTGTGTTCCTGCAGCAATTGTTAGTTACTGTATGCACAAGTAAGTTACTTTAAAATAAATAAACTTGATGGTGGACCTAACAAGTGACAATGCCATTTCATTAATTATGGTTTATGTATGATTTAGTGACTGATTCACATCACAACTTCATTAATAATTTTTTTTTTTGTACGATTTATGGTTTCGCTCATCACTGACCCCACACATGCAGCATTGCATGTGTGGGATCTGTGATGAGCGAAACCATAAATCATACAAAAAAAAGAGGTATCAATGAAGTTGTGATGTGAATCAATCACTAAGACAATAAGGCATACATAAACCTTAATGAAATAGCATACATTATCGTTTGGGGGGACGTAATGGGGACATTGTCTGCAGTCTCTGACCCTCTCTTGTATCATGTCCGCAGTCTCTGATCCTCTCTTGTATCATGTCCGCAGTCTCTGATCCTCTCTTGTATCGTGTCCACAGTCTCTGACCATCTCCTGTATCATGTCTGCAGTCTCTGACCATCTCCTGTATCATGTCTGCAGTCTCTGACCATCTCCTGTATCATTTCTGCAGTCTCTGACCATCTCCTGTATCATGTCTGCAGTCTCTGACCCTCTCTTGTAGTATTTTGGGGGCAGTCTGGAGCTCCTCTTTAAGTTGTCTGCTGTAATTTATACTTTGCTACATGCAGGGAGTGTTGTCTTTTTTTTTTTTTTTTTTTTTTTAGAACAGATAAAATAAAAAAATTGAGTTCTCCTGACTGCTTGAATTTTTTGGATGAAAACCGGACACAGTAATCATGATGCATGGTGATGCATCACGGAATCGAATCGAATCGTGGACAGGATAATCGTAATCGAATCGCGAGGTCAATGAAGATGCGCACCCCTACACAGCAGTGAGGTCCAAATCACATGCAATGTCTGACATCTCAGAAGTGTGAACCGGCACTTAAAGTCCTAAATAATAACTAAAATATATACTAACATACATACACTAATTTGAGCAGTAATATGTTATTGCTGTTTACAAAAGGAAAGGCTGAGATGCAGCTGAATAAAACTTATGGAATTTGGTCTTTTAGTGTAATTCTATATTCTCCTACATTCGCCTTTTATTGAAAATCTGAATCTGCCCCTCAAAAATGAAAATGAAATAATGGCGCTATCCCCCCTGCAAATTACAACACTTACCATTACCCCCAATCTTATCAAGAGGGGTACCCCACTCCACCCCATGATTATCATTTAGATATGGGAAATCAGATCCCCACACACAATAGATATGCACCCTTGATGGATTATGATCCCAATGGGCATTACTATAACAATTCAAAACCGGGCCCAGCACCTTTTTAAGGACACCGAGGGAGGGGGGGAGGGGTGGGGGGACTCCCAGAGGGAATACCCGCCCAGTCAACAACAAGGGTGGAGGGAGGAATGGAACAGACCAGTACCCGAACAGAGACCCTATACATTTTCCAAGAGAAGAAGGGGTTGCAGAGCAGGGAGACGCAAACAACCCAAAAAAGAGAATGAGAGACACTTGAAGAATGGGATTTTTAATTTAAGTAAGGCACAACTCACTAATAATGAATTAAATATATTGAGTTTAGGGTTGAAATGTGCACCAAGGAAACCTATTAATAAATTTGAGGTGTACAAAAATTCATCCGTACTTTGAATATCAAAAAACATTTTCTCAGTCACCCAGTTGCCCCTAGGGGGGGAACTATCACCAGTTCTACCAGATTAGATACGGGCCTGAAAAACAAATCATTATTTAATCCCCAAAACTCCAATAACCATTTCATTGAGGTGTTTAAGAATCTGGTCCTGGGTGATATAGAATGATTGGGCCCAATCAAAAGGGTCAATCCAGACTATATCATAAATGGAATTAAATCATTAGAAGAGAGGAATGACATCATCATCCGGCCAGCGGATAAGGGGGGAGGTGTGGTGATCCCGGAGAAAGTTTTTTATCATAACCAATTGTTGGAGATGTTGAGCGATCAAGCCACCTATTGTAGATTACCGTCAGATCCTACAAATAGCTACAAAAAAGCAATTAAGTGCTCTGGTGGAATGGGGGTTTGGCATTAATGCTTTGAGCCCTAAGGAAAGATGTCATCTTGTCCCCAGTTCATGTCGCATTCCAATAATTTATACTCTACCCAAAATTCACAAAGACATAAGAGTGCCACCAGCACGCCCTATTGTGAATGGTATAGAGTCTGTTACAGCCAGATTGGGGGAACTTTTAGACAAGTTCCTCCAACCAAGCGTGAAGGTCACTAAAGCGTATCTTAAGGATACAACTGACCTACTGCGCTCTTTACAGGAGGTCAGGTTAAATTCAACTTCTGACTCATATCTGGTAACGGCCGACATGGCCTCATTGTATACTATCATCCAGCATGAGGATGCGGCACTGGCACTTAATTGGGCACTCAGTAAGAGGGATGACATCCCTCACATGCAGAAGGTTTTTGTTGGTCATGCTTTGGACTTCTGCATGACACACAATTATTTTTGGTATAATGGACATTTTTTTCACAGAAGGTTGGCGTGACGATGGGAGCTAAATATGCTCCCAGCCTGGCCAACCTCTTCTTGGCAGAATGGGAGGACAGACAAGTATTTAGTAACAAACCACCCCAGCTGCTTTTTTACTGCAGGTTCATAGATGACCTCCTGTTCATTTGGGAGGGGTCGAGGAAATCTGCGATAGATTTTGTGACACGTCTGAATAACAACTCCAACAATATTCGATTAGACTATGTTATCAGTGACACCACAGTCAATTTTCTAGATGTAACCATAGTCAAGACTAACAATATTTTGAGTACAAAAGTTTTTTTTAAGACCACAGACCAAAATAGTTATCTGTCTATCAGGAGTGGGCACCATCCCGCCTGGATAAAAAAATACCGAAAGGACAAATGCTGAGGGTTCGACGTAATTGTTCGGATCTGAATACATATACCTCTCAAGCGAATGTGCTCAAGGAGAGATTCCTCCAAAAAGGTTATGAAGAAAACACTATAAATGACATCATCCAGGAAGTAGCAAATATCCCTAGAGAACAGTGTTTGAAGGATAAGGATACTAGGGCACCAACGAATCAACATCAGTTGGGATTTATTTTGAATTTCCATCACCAGTATAGGGATGTCTAAATGATTTTTAAAAAACACTGGCACATCTTGTGTAGAGATAGACATCTGGGGGAGGTTCTGTCCAACCACCCTAAATTTATTTACAGACGGGCACCGAACTTTGGCCATAGGGTGGTTAAGAAAATTTTAAATCAACCAGACCATCAAACTATTAGAATTGACCTACAGGGATTTTATGCATGTAGAAAGTGCATTTGCTGTAGAACAGTGCAGGTGACCAATAGAGGTATAACCCAAATCACTAATGTTGAGGATGAAACGTTTAAGATTAGAGAGTTCATCACGTGCAATTCTTCCTTTGTAGTGTATCTCTTGTGGTGTCTGTGTGGATTGTTCTATGTGGGACGCACCAAGAGATGATTGAAGGTGCGGGTTGCTGAACATCTAGCAAACATCAAAAAAGGTTTCCAATATCACAGTGTGTCTCTCCATTTTAAGGAGAAACACAATCAGGACCCAAATCTTTTACAATTTTGTGGCCTAGATATGGTTCATCAATCCTGGAGAGGCTCCAATCGGGTTAGGGATCTCTCTCAGAGAGAAACCCGATGGATCTTCCTTCTCAAGAGTTTATTCCCTAGAGGAATGAACATTGAGCTTGATTTGAATTGTTTCATTAGTAATTTTTAGTTATCACCATTTTAATATTATAGATTTATTTTAATCGGGTTGAGTGTCCATTTACAGATCTGCAACATTTGGATTTCGGGGGATCTACAATTCACTTGAACAATGTGTACCCCATTCTAGTCACTTGAGATTCAGGGTCACAATTGCACTCAGGTGTACTGTGCATTGTCTCCATGTTTAATATTTATCATTCGTTTTTTACACCTTTTTGATGATTGACACAATTTTTCATCACCAATATTTTTGGTACGGATTTAGATCAATTGCATTATACACATTAACACTGAGAGCCATCTGAGGTTTGGTTCTTATATAGTGCTCTAATAAATATATTTTATTCATAAGTTTGGATTTCATGAGGAGCTATTCTGGTGTATTATGGACACGGGGACACAGGAAATGTGTAGACGCCGAGCGATTGGCGCCCGCCCACGGAACATCAAATTTGCATAAATCCACGATTGCCTTGCCGGTTAGCCAACCCCATGATTAAGTCCCAGTGACGAAACATGTCGGGGCGTGGCTACGCGGCAATCCTACACATGTGTTAGAGGAAGGAGTGACGGGTGACGGAGTGGGGGTCAGTGGAGGAACGTTTGCTGTAAACGGGTGAGACGATCGTCAGCATCCATACTTCCTGGGTCCGTCGTGGCTGTCTGTTGCTGTGCCATTGTTGCTGCATGTATTGCTGTGATGTATTCCGACTGCTGTGAAGTGATTTGTCCATTGATTTTATCTACCATGTGAGTGCATTAGTGTTGATTTTAGTTTTGAATAAATCTTTTAAACGATATCACACTATTGGAGCATTTCTTCTTATCTCATATGTGGAACCACTACCCTAAGGAGAGTGTTCGATTTACACAGCAGTGGATATCAATGTTCACATGTTAACCCCCATGAGAGTAGGTTGAGGCTTTTGCCGGCCAAACACGGCCAAACAGCTAGTGGGTTTGAAATTCACAAGGGAGTGGAATCATATCACTGAGGTGTGGTGGACATTTGGATCACAGCATTTTGGATTGGAGATACCCTCACTTTTGGAATTTTTTCCCCATTTTTTCACATCATATGTGGACTGTTTTTCACGTTTATATTTATATTTATTTCATATAGTTTTCACATTTTTTTCTTTTTCAGTTTTCATTCTTGTAGCCTAGTTTTTGGAGGCTTATTAAGCTGGTATTACAATACCAGTTTCACTTATCTGTCACGAGATGTCATTACCATCTATTTCTCACTTATGTTGCATTTTTAGGCAATTGTGTGTTAGATTATTTCTGTTCATTTATTCACTTGGTTATAGTGTCACACTGTACTAGGTGTTCTATGCATATATATATATATTTCTTTGTGTGTATATTTTTATACTACATCAGTAGTTGATGTTTATTTGTTTGTTCACTTCAACTCATCCCATACGTATTTGTAGATTTTCTTATTCATCATTTTATATATATATATATATATATATATATATTGTTTCTATTTGATACAGTACACCTCTCGTTCACTCCACTTCACAAGGGTGTGTGCTAGCGCTTGTCTCACTCCCACAATCAGGGGGGATAGCGCCACTATTTCATCTTCATTTTTGAGGGGCGGATTCAGATTTTCTATCCATATTTTTTAAAGTGGCAGCTTTTACCATATAGAGTGCAGTGGTGGTAGGATGGGGTTTGGCGGTTTTTACTTGTTCACCTACAGTTTATATTCGCCTTTTATTACAAAGGGCAAGAGATAGAGAATAAACATGACAAATTCTCACATGCCATCTTGCATTACAAAAATACACTGTCTGTTCATATTTTTAACCACCTCGCAGAAATTACTAAAGAATGTTTTTAGATTACAAAATATTTACAGTATGCATACAGTATCACTACTTGCCACATGGGCCAATTCTGACACTTCACTCCTATGTAAAAATTTACTTTTTTTTGCTAGAAAATTACTTAGAAAATTACTTAGAACCCCCAAACATTATATAAATTGTTTTAACAGAGGCCTTATAGAATAAAATGATGGATGTTGCAATTTTTATGTCACACGGTATTTGCGCGGCTGTTTTTCAAATGATTTTTTTTGGGGAAGAAAATACACTTTAATAAATGTTATTGCACACAAACACAATATAATACCAATTTTTTTGTAAAATATAAAAGATGATTTTACGCCAAGTAAATAGATACCTAACATATCATGACAGGAGGTCTGAGGGTAAAATTATTTTTTCTCGCGTTGATGTTCGCGACAATACCTCACATGTGTGGTTCGATCACTATTTTCATATGCGGGCGGGAGTAACGTATGCATTTGCATTTGCGCATAGGCACGAGGGGCCTGGGGTGCTTTAAATATTTTTTATTATTATTATTTCTTTTATACAGAACCTCTTTTTCACACATTTTTTTGGGGGGGATTAACTGAACAATATCCCTTGTGACAGCATGTTTCAGGACAGGTCCTCTTTATGGAGAGATCTGGGGTCTACTAAACTCCAAATCTCTCCTTTGGCCTCCAATGCAGCCGATCAGGCACAGATCAGTCTGATCGGCTGCCTTCCTGCCTGTTAACAGACAGGTAAATAAAGAGGCCAAATTAGAAGTGACGACATACTCGTCGCTTCCCCGGGTCACAGAGAGAGAGGAACAACATCAGTTCCTCTTTCTCTGTTCTGGGCAGCCATCGCCACTGGTCACATCCCTGCTGGTATCAGGTGGCAGAGCTCGGGAAAGGCGGCAGCACTTCTGCTGGAAACAGAATCGCCAGCTTAAATTTTTCATAGTGGTATGATGCCTCCTGGTGCAGGCATCATCCTGCTATAACCACTAAAACCCAAGGACATGCATGGACATTTTCCCGGTGGGAAATGGATAATATTCACTCCCCCGCTTACAATTATTCTCCTTGTCTTCTGCTGCCTATCTTTAGAGTGTGGCAGCATGATGGTTTGGGGAACTTGGAGGCAACTGCCTTTTTTTTTAAAGATCAAGAATTACCTGTAAAGTAATTAGCTTAACAGTGTATTTTTCCAGTTTCATCCACACTTTTCAAACCACTGATCAGGTCAAAGTAATAAACAGAAAGGGTGCTGACAAATCTTATGGAGATCAATAAAATGCTTTAATAATGTGTTTGACCATAGTACTTCAGGGTCTTTTGTTCACAATGACCCAACGCAAGTCAAAGAAGGCCAAAGGCAGTCATTTTAAGATTCGATTTCACGGGTAGGAGTTTTTAACAATATTCCTGCATGTGCACAGAAATATCTATCAAAATAAGTCATGCATTGTAACATTGTGATTACAAGGTCAAAAATTATCCTTTGCAATCGTTGCCCCAACTGAATGATCATCACAATGTCTGTTGTCATTCCTGGTAATTTAAGCGCTAAGTACCATTTTGGAACAAACACGGTAGTTAAAGATATTGTTTTGAGAATAATGTTCTGTTCACTTGTGTTTTGTTAAATCATTGGATGTAATTGACTATTGACTGTTTTTGAGATGACTTTCTATGCACTGACTACATACTAAGGAGCCATCCAAATATTTTGAACACTTATAATGCTCCGGTTTTATTTTGAATCACTCTTGCTACTACAGATATTCTCTGTGTTAATGTATATTGCTGAACAAGAAAGGAAGTATCTAAAAAGAATAGTACATACATACTAACAACATGCAGCATCTGCCAATCTGATGAATATTTCAATTTTTTTAAATACTTCTACAGAGAGAAAAACACCATTTAACTGCACACCAAAGTATACTTACCATCCACTCTCTTCTTGCTGGAGGAGTCCACCCTGAGTAACCCCCAGTCACTGCCCCCCATGCACTGCCACATGGGAAGGTCACAAACTTCCCAATACCTAGAGCAACAGTGTGATGGCTCCAACAGACTGGGGTTGGGGAGAAGGGGCAATGAGAGAGTTGGATGGGTAAGTATATGCTATTAAGGGGTGGTGAGCTATCAGTAGGCAGTGTGATTGATTTGCCAAAGCCAAATAGGCTGAATACATTACAAGAAAAATTTCCCTTAATTAATGAGAATTTTATTTTTCTTGCATATGATTGGTTATTCTTTGCAAAGTGAATTTTCACCGCATTCACTAAGCTAAGGGAACATTCCCTTGCAAAGTAAACAGCTAATTTTCCTTTAGTAAATCAACCCCACAGTCTCTTATGTATAGAAAATCAGTTGTTTGTTACGGTAAACCTATACTTTATTTGAGTTCACATATTATTTATTTATTTTTAAATTTCTTATATTTCTCAGAGATGCTACTGGTGAGATCTATGTTCTTTGTAAATCAGTACACCCACTCTTCTTGTTCAATTTTTAATGTATGTAGCGGTGTGGTCACCACTTGGTTACTAGCAATCCGCCAATCACCCTGCTGCCAGACCCCCATCTATCAATTAAGACAGTCATTTGCGCAGTTTTGTTACGTTTATTGCAGGATACAACTTGGGTGGGGTAAAGGACGATATGAGATGCCCATAGCATTTAGCACATTGTAGACGTCATTCAGTGGCCTTGGCCTTGCAAAAACTGGATGCACACCTTGCACCCTGAGTCTCCTTCCTTTGAATAACTTCTCTGCAGACTGTTGCTCCTTCTTTTCTTGCACAAATCTTTCACCGCAAAACTACTGAAATACTATTTCTTCACTTCCAGAGGCCTACACAACCTCTCCCCGATGGCTCAATGAATCAGACAGCTACACCAGTCTTTGGAAGGTATTACCACTGCGCTAACCAGGCCAGAGATACTCGGTACCTCCCCCCGATGACCTGACACATGGTAATAGGCGGACTACTGTTCTCAGCCAGTCCTTTACTGTCAATGCTGCGTTCCCCAGCCACAGCATTCTGAACTACTCTTGATGCCTTCTCTTCTTCTGTTTCTCTCACACTGACCTTTCTCCAAAAGGATAGTTCTGTGTCCCCGGTCACAGAACACTGATCTACTCTCCTCTGCTTTGCTGCTACTTCTTCCAAACTGATATTCTCCAGCATACAAGTCCCGTGTTCCTCGGTCACAGCAACTTGACACCACTTCAGAACTGAAGATCTTTACCTAAGACTCCCTCCTAGCGGTTCCTTCAATCTTTCCTCCGCGCTTGGCACATCCCCACATGGGGACTCCCGGAACAACAACTCAATACACCATTCTGTCTTTTCCTGCTCTCCAGAACTCCTCCCTGGCAGCATGTGACCTCAGCTTATATGGGAGGCCTGCCCCCTGATAATACCAAAGGGTAATTGGTTAGAGCTCTTCACATGAGCTGCCTGCCACTGAAACCTCAGGTCCAACTTCTCTTCCAGAACAATCTGTCTGAAAGCAGGGGAGGCGCTTCTGAGTCAGAGCACAGGTGGCCACACCTCCCACTACACCGAACACTTCCAGTTCCAAATCAAAACAACCAGGCCCAGCCTAAAGCACAGGCCTGGCTAAATTTTCAAATAAATAAAGTGCAGCGCTAAGAATATCTAGCATATACTTGATATATATGTGAAAAAATGATAATACTAAATAGACATGTGAAAAAGTGAGTATAACAGCAAACAAATGTGAGAAGCCGGCAGTGAAGCCTCCTGAGATTAATCAAAGTGTCTGTAGTGAAATATGGAACAGCAAGAGGTGGAAGTCCATAAGATGTAGGGTAAAAAGGATGTCTTCTCCAATAAGAGGGTACCCTTAAACACCGGGAGGTATATTAACACTCAAATGGGAAGACGACCACAGATACCAAGGCACACAGATCTTCAATGGAAATAAATGGATACCCTTACCAGATCCGTAGGACGCACATGCCGTATAGCAGTGCGTCTAATAGACATGGGGAGATGAGCTCCCGTGATATCCAACCGGATGATGTCTTATAGGCCACAGTCACCGGTGAGGGGTAGTTGTCACAGGCGATAGTTGAACCCCTGTCACAGACGCTCTCCAATTCAGGAAAGAAATGGTCAGGAGGAAACAGTTCAAAATGGAGCCGTGGAAAAAGAAAAAAGGGAGCTCCACATGGTGTAGGTCAAAAATGGGATTTAATGAATAAAAACCATACAGGATAAAAGTGATCACAAGCAGGTAAAAAATGGCAATGTGGGAAGCTGAAAATGCTAACCCTACGCGTTTCGACTAAACAGTCTTCAACAGGGGCATAAAACAGCCTCCCCACATTGCTTATAGACTGTACAAAACTTTAAAATTGGCCGGATCTGCCCCCATCATGGCGGAACCAGAAGTAAAAGAAAGTCGCAAACCTAATCCCAACATAAAGGAAATTGTGGCTATAAACCTCAAGGAACTGCAAACAGTGTGTCTGCCGCACGGCTTGCATTCCAAGCCTCATAAACTCCGTCAGCCAGGCAGAGATGACAGCCGATAGCCAATCGGCTGCTGGTGTCTCGTCTGCTCATCTACAGAAGGCTTGTGTTCCAAGCCTCATATGTGCCGAAGAGACTAACCTGGCTAAATTTACCTGTACTTGGACCTTGAGCAATAGAAAAATACTAGTCTAGCACCTACCTTCAGGTAGAGGGTGCTACATGTATATTATATGATGAAAAATATATTATGAATAAGTGTGAAGAAACCAAAGTGGAGAGAATGTACAGAAAACCATGTTGGGCAATAATTTTCCTAGAAAGTAGGATAGGCAATCTCAGCCTTGGAAATTCTGATAAACTTTTGGAGCCATAGGGGTGACTGATCTTACCATACAACAACAGGGGATCTCACCATTGGACCTCCTGATATGCGTACAAATCTAACCTACCATACTCAACCTAAAACTGAAATATACATCTTGGGTGTGTCTGACACTAACTTTACTAGTAAGAAATGTCTCTTCTGCCCAGCTTTGATTCAGTTTATGTTTACTGCGGTCTGATATTTCATGACTTTATAGCTAAACTTTTCCAAATGCCAACTCTATGTCCACCAAATTTGAGATTTGGTGATCACACTACTTTGCTTCTCACTGTAATACTTGTTGGAGGCTCTGACATGTGGCAGCAAAGTCCACCTTTACCAAGATGGCCACCTCCACAAAGAGACATAGTGCAGAACAAGACATGGTAAGTCAGTAATAAAGAAAGATTAAGTGCATTCAGACAAAAGGCAATGCTAATGACAAGTATTGCCTCTCTTTGTCTTTTTGGGCACAGCGTCCAGAGTTCAGTTCTTCTTTAAATGGTTAAAACAAAGTACAGATTCACTTTCAATAATTCCAGAAATGGTCAGGATTTCAAGTCAATGACCCCTCTTACCATGTAACCCTGGGGTACAGGGTGCAATTCCTGCCATAGATACTGTCTACATAGAGATTGTAAGTTCTCTCTATTTTTCTACCACACACCAAAAACATAGTGAGGAATAAACTGGCTGTCACACAAATTGGCCCTAGATTGTGTGACTTTCCTTGTGGGTCTACAATGTCTGACCGTGACAACAACTTTCTTTGGTTAAAAGCTGATATGAATGCTTCAATAAATTCTGCACAATATGTTATTTTGATATCAATGATTAAAATATAGTGCCATTGTAATTGACAAAGTAAACAATCTAGTCATAAATTTTAGGAAGATATAGATTTGGGTTCTAAGTTTTAACTAGACAGTAAACTTTTTATGGTTTTTATAAGGCAGGCGAGCTGCAAACAGCCACTTTCAAAGCAACAAACTGAAAATCTGCTCAAGCATAGATATTATGTTATTCCTTTTACTGCAATATGCCTGTGTCCAGAGTTTGCATTTCTGAGAATATAAAGTTTGTGAGTAGTCTAATGTATGTGCTGACAGCACTATTAGCTTGGCCTGCAAAGAATTAAAATGGAAAAGTGCATGCAGAACAAGTAAAGGATGAGCTTGCAGAAATGGCAGCTTGTATTCCTTTATTTATTGCATGCTTGTTCTAGCTTTCTCTGCACTCCTGCCTATATAACAAAGAATATAAATTAATGTATAATATAAGTCTTGAGATAAGCACAAAACATTGTCAGCAGCTAGAGGACAATTTGCTCCAAGAATAACCACTTCAATGTGTTCTGCTGGAACTACTGAAGAATAGCCAGTCTATAAAGCTCAAGCAATGGAATTCCATCACTACAAATTATGTGTTTTACATACAGTGGGAAAAAATAATTATTTGATCCCCTGCAGATTTTGTAAGTTTGCCCAATTACAAAGAAATGAAGGGTCTATAATTTTTATCATAGGTGTATTTTAAATGATAGAGACAGAATATCAACCAAAAATCCAGAAAAAAACTCATAATACAAATGTTATAAATTGAGTTGCAGTTCAGTGAGTAAAATAAGTATTTGATCCCCAAGCAAAACATGACTTACTACTTGGTAGAGAAACCCTTGTTGGCAAGCACAGAGGTAAGACGTTTCTTCTAGTTGGTTACCAGGTTTGCACACATCTCAGGAGGGATTTTGGTCCACTCTTTTTACAGATCTTTTTGACTGTAGAGATGGTGTTGTTAGGGTCATAGTCAGCATTTTTCTTTCTCCAAACAGCGAGTCGAGTTAATGCCAAAGAGCTCAATTTTGGTCTCATCTGACCACAGCATTTTCTCCCAATTCTTCTCTGAATCATTTATATATTCATTAGCAGACTTCAGACAGGCCTGTACATGTGCCTGCTTGAGGAAGGGGATCTTGCAGGTACTGCAGGATTTCAATCCATGGCGGCGTTTGTGTTTCCAATAGTTTGTTTGGTGACTATGGTCCCAACTGCCTTGAGATCATTCACAAGCTCCTCCCATGTAGTTCTGGGCTGATCCTTCACTTTTCTCATGATCATCCTTACCCCATGAGGCAAAATCTTGAATGGAGATCCAGACCGAGGGTGACTGATGATTATTTTGTATTTCTTCCATTTGCGAAAAATTGCTCCAACAGTTGTCTCCTTCTCATCAAGCTTCTTGCTGATGGTCTTGTTGCCCATTCTAGCCTTGTGCAGGTCTACAATATTTTTCCTGACATCTTTTGACAGCTCTTTGGTTTTGCCCATGATGGTGAGGTTTGAATGGAAGAAAGAGATTTTGTGGACAGGCATCTTCTATACACATAATGAGTTGTCGTTAGGAGCACCTTCTTAACCTCCCTGGCGGTATGATTATTTCAGATTTTTCATGCTCAAAGCGGTACAATGTTTTGCATGGAAATTTGGCGTTTTATATTGTAGGCTTGTAATTCTTAGGAATATAACACTTAAATCTGTCCAAACAAGAGTCTAGTAGACATCCCGGGTATGATAAAGTTTGAAACATGAAATCATAAATGATAATATAAAAAATAACTGTAAATAATTATAACAAATAGTAATATAATAATAATAAAAAATATACAATAATTCTGCAAGTGATTCTAATTTATTATCGCTGTTTTCTAGCTGGTCTAAAACAGCTTTTGACATAAAGGGACACTTTTTGGTTGCTATGGACAATCTCCAGTTTCCAGGCAGGAAGACCAGTATTTATCATATAAAACTGCATTTAATGTGTTTTTTACTTCTTGAATTTGGCGCCGTGCTTCGTCCCTGTGCATCGCAAAGCTTGCAGGGAACAGAGCTTGGCACTGTGATAGATCCGGCAGAGGACACGGCTCGCACATACAGCAGGGAGACATCAGAGGATCCTAGGGACAAGGTAAGTAACTTTGCCTGGATCCTGCGATGCAATCCCGAGTGTGGCTTGGGGTTACCGCTTTTGGTACTGAAAATTCACCCCGAGCCACACTCGGGAATAGCGTTAAGGAGGTTAAGTTAACAGGACTAATCTGTGCACCACATGAGCTCATACTGTAGCCAGTCTGTGTGAGCCAGAATTATTGTTGGTTGGTAGAGGATCAAATACTTATTTTACTCACTGAACTGCAACTCAATTTATAACATTTGTATCATGTGTTTTTTTCTGGATTTTTGATTGATATTCTGTCTCTAGCATTTAAAACACACCTATGATAACAATGATAGACCCTTTTGTGTGGGCAGAAGTGGGCAAACGTACAAAATCTGCAGGGGATCAAAAAAAAAAAAAATTGCCACTGTACAGTCCAGGCAAATACACAAAGGACATACTGTATGTACATAGGATATATTTTACCTCATAAATGCACATGTCTCTTCATTCAGCCCTTAGAATGACACAACCCAAACAGATAACTCAATTTTTCATACTGACCTGGCTTTTAACCACTTGTCATCTGCCCACAGTACATTTACTGAGGACGGGCAGCAGCTCCAGCCTACGTGACGTACTGGTACGTCGCTCAGCACATACGCACTGATGCGCCCCCTGCTGTGGCGTGACAGCAGATCACGGTGCTTGGTACCTGATGACCAATCACAGCAATCATTACATTCATGACAGCTTGCTTACTATTGTGATGCTGTGATTGGCTCACAGCGTTCAAATGGTACCTGGCACCCTGTACCTTTGACCCTTTTTATATGTAAAATGCAACTTGTCTGCCAGCTATGTGCTAGCCTCACATACCTATGTACACAATAAAAAGATTGTATATATACAGTATATAGAATATCCTACATAAATCTGCCTACACATGTGCTTAGCTGTAGCCAATCATAGCATCACAATAGTACACAAGCTGTCATGAATGAAAGCCATTCATGACAGTTACAACTATTGCTCATACTATCATCACTGTTATAAGCAATAAGAGTGTAAAAAAAAAAAAAAAGATCCCTGATCACACCCTCACCCCCCAAGAGTAGTATAGTGTCACTATAGTGATATAATGGCACCAGAATATTTTTCCTTTTCTTTTCCTTTTTCTTTTCTTTTTTCTCTTTTCTTTTTCCTTTTTTCTTTTTTTTTTTTTTTCTTTTCTCTTTTTTTTTCTTTAATTTATTTTCTTCTTAATTTCACTTTATCAAAATTAAAACACACAATATCTTTATCACTAGTCATGTATCTGCTGGAAATAAACAGGAGCCTCCAAGAAGCTTTACAAATAAACTGTGCTATTAATGTCCAGCTAAAAAGAAAATTAAAAAATGCAGTTGATCTTTCAGAGTTCTTTTACATGGGCAGTCCGATCGGGTCCACTTGTCAAGTTTTCAGTTGGATCTGAAGTGAAGAACATTTATTTACAGATGATTACCTCCAAATATGTCTAGGTCCAAAAAAAAGGTTTGCAGTCTTTTACAGGTTTTTGAACATACTGTAAACATGACTGATCAGGGGTAAATTGATGTAGATGGATGCATGTACTCATATAGACCTAACATGGGTCCAGTTTTTTGGCTGAAGAAAAAACAGCCATGTTTCTCTGATTCAGCAGGGGATTCCCAGCTTACCGAAACAAATGCCGCCTGTGTGAAAGGACCCTAACACAGCACAGTACATCCTGTTCTGAACTTTTCTTTTCCAATATTCCAGGTCCTTTAGGATAATATGACACAACCCTTTATGTTATATCCAAAGTGAGTACATGGACCATGATAAAAAGATGATCTCCGAGAAAATCCAGGTGTACATTTACATTGGTAGAATGAACGACCAATCGATAAGCTGATGTTTCCTAATCTGACAACTGTTCAGTGGGTTGTAAGAATGAATTCAACTCCCACTGCTGACCTCCAAACAGGGTGGAACATTCTTTAGCTGAGATGCTCAGAATACCCTGAGGGTTAATTATTGACTTGAAATGTAATTGTAATGGCAGCTATTTAGTGGGGATTCAGGCTTGTAAACCTGTCATTATGAATGAGAGCTTAATTCTCACTGCACCTGATATGGCAAAAATGGGCCATATTGTAAACACTAAGAAAGGGCCAAACTGTTTGCAAATGTATTAAATGCTTTTCAAACAAATTATGTATGAAGTGATTATGATATTATGTGATAACATAACGGGTGTAAGAATTACTTAAAGTGTATGTTACCCCAATATTTTATATTCTTGATATGTGTCTATTGTACCATGTATTTTCATTAAAAAGTATCCTGTTCTCTTCGCATTGCTTCATTTGTGTAAAATACTATTTCAAACTGACTACGCCAGGGCAAGGAAGTATATCCTTCCCAGAATTGTCAGTTTGCTCCTTTGCATTCTACTTGGGTGCAAAGCCTACCTGTTCTCCAGTGGTCAGACTTCAGCTGACACACACCCCCTGCACAGCTAGTCACTGTCTCCTGCTTATGCTGATAAATGACCTGAGCTACAGTTTAAGCAGAAGTGATTTGTCCTGGCTACCATAGCCCATCCAGTCTGTCCATCTGGTACCAGCTTCTGGAGGCATGCTGAACCTACATGGGGATGGCCCTGGGATTTTTGCTTCTACCTAGACCCCTGGTTTCACCTTGGATCTTGCCTATTTCTCCTTGTGTCCTCTACTCCGTCTTTACCTGCGGGTGACTCTCTTTATTAAATTAGATTAGATTGTTTATTATCATTGCATTTAATACAACACAATGGTACATGGTAGCTCTCTGACAATAGCAATAGATACACGCATATACTTATCCACATACATATATTATTGCACCAACATACATACATGCATACATTACATACCAATAAAATGTAAGCAATAGCCCACACACATAATACAAATGTATTCAAAGTAATACAAATATTGTAAAAGTAAGAAAAAATAAACTAATTCAAAATTTGCATATAAATTATAAAATACTAAGTTGCACTAACATTAATGAGAGTTTGTGTATGATGGAGTAATGATAGTACAGCTTTGGGAAAAACAATGTACTTCACTGTTTGTGTTTTTGTTGGTCAGGATGCTGAAGAGGTGTTGGTGGAGGTCAGATTTTTCCAAGATGGAGCAGGCACATTGCACAGTGGGAAAGCAGCTAAGGAGAAGGGGAAGGAGGTAGAAGCCAGGTTGGAACAGTTTGCTCGCAGGTGGACAAAAGAGGCACTGCATAAGGTAATTGTTGTAACTTTATTTGAGTTTCCTCCCAAGCTGTCAGTTGAAGTCCATTCTTGTATACCGTACCTATCTATATCTCTGGGGGATAACTGGCGCCATTGGCACCCGCTTCTGTCAATCAAAGTAAGTTAGCCAATCAGGGGAGAGAGGGTAGGGGGCCGAACCAGGGCTCCGTGTCTGAATGGACACAGGAAGCTGAGACTCGGACCAGGTGCCCCCCATACCAAGCTACTTGCTGTGGGGGCACTCAACAGGAGCGAGGGGCCAGGAGAGCCAAACAGGGACCCGAGAAGTGGAGGATTCAGGCTGCTCTGTGCAAATCCACTGCAACAGAGCAGGTAAGTATAACATGTTTGTTATTTTTAGTGAAAAAAAATTACTTTACAATCCTTTTGGGCCTATAAAAAGATGCTAATAGTGAAAAATTGGATGATATTGAAAACCAATAATGTTGGAATAATATCAAAATTGTTGTAGTTCCATAAAGAACTGAAAGGGGCAATACAATTTTGTATACTAAGAAATAGCTAGTATCCGGAAAATAAAAATTTTCCTCTGTTTTTGCAAGAGAGCACATCGGTATCTAAACCGCTTGGAGGATTTCAAAGACCAATTTTACCTCAGCTGATTAATTATCAGGTCAGGGATACTATCCTGCAAAAAGCATACGACCTCGAGGATATATAAATAAATTAAGTAAAGATATTACAATATCTGCATTTTTCTTTGGAGTTTCAAAGGAACAGAGCTAAGTTTCAGGAAACTAAAAACCATTTGCAGAGCTGAAAGTGTGAAATACTATGTTCTGTCCAGCATGGCTTACTGCTGGTTGGAAGGTAAACATTGGGGACCTTGAGTGGAGAGTGTGACCAAGTTTTGCTTTTGACTGCTGGTGAATGCTGGGTTGCATTTTTAGGTTCTTTTTGGGGCTTTTCCTTGCAGCTTTTTAACACCTTTTTCTGTCACTTTTTACACATTTTTTTTCGTTGCTTTCTTCAGCCTACTAATTAAGAGGAGTGGTTAATTGGTCACAGGTGCTTGAGGCCTATATAACCTTCTGTAGAACTCATTGAGAGCCTGCTCATCTTTGAGCTTGCTGGAACTTAGACCAAGTGGAACTGGGCTAAGTGGTGAGTAAAAAAACAGATTTAGTGGAACTGGACTAAGTGGTGAGGTAAAAACCAGAGTTTAAAACAAGAGGTTATAACAGGGGTGAAGTACCTGTGTAGTGTGAGTGTGTAGCTGTGTATTGTAAGTGTATGAGTGCACATGGGCTGTTATTGTGAGTACCCGAGTGTTGTCTGAGTAGTGTGTGTGGATTGTTAGTACTTGTGTATTGTGTATTGTGTGTGTGCATGAGGGTCTGCGAGTGCATGTTGGTCTGCAAGTGCACGTGGGTCTACGAGTGCACGTTGGTCTGCGAGTGCACATTGGCCTGCGAGTGCACATGGCTCTGCCAGTGCACATAGGCCTGCGAGTGCATGTGGGTCTGTGAGCACACATGGGTCTGCGAGTGCACGTGGGTCTGCGAGTGCACGTTGGTCTGCGAGTGCACGTGGGTCTGCAAGTGTACGTGTATTGTCTTGTTGAGTACCTGTGTATTGTCTTGTTGAGTACATGTGTATTGTCTTGTTGAGTATAAGTGTCAGGAAGCTAGCTGTTAGGTAATTTGGGCAGGGTATAATCCCCAATAATCATTAAATTAGTGCCCAGCGGGTGAGGAAATGCGACTCAGTGTAATCTTGCGGCATGTATGCGTTCCTTGATCATCCGATTGAGGCTGAATACTGCTGTTCAAAATGTAAGCACATTGTTTCCCGGGAAGCCCAGGTTCTGAATCTGGGGAAGCAACTGTCAGCACTGAGAAGACCCTCCATACTAAAGGAGAGCCAGGAAGGTACACGGCAGGTGCCGGCAGGGGCCAGCACAGAGGCAGGTTGAGACAAAGAGGTGCAGGCCCTAGGAAAGAGTAGATGGGTGACAGTCAAGAAGGGTAAAGGAGGAAGTGCCAGGGAGGTCGATCCAGGGCTGGAGCATCCCAATAAGTACGCTCCATTGAGTGACATTGGTGAAACCAGTCAGGGACCAGCACTGCTGGAGCTGGGGGACTCTCCTAGCTATCGGGGGAAGAACTCCTCCAGTGAGAGTGGGGTGGAAGCGAAGGGAAAGGAAAGACAGATTCTGGTGGTAGGGGACTCAATTCTTAGAAGGACAGAGAGGACAATCTGTAACAAAGCCCTGAAGTGCCGAACTGTATGTTGTCTACCGGGCACTTGGGTTTGGCACATCATGGATCTGGTGCAGGGGCGGATCTGGGGGGGCAACAGGGCAATTGCCCCTCCCCCCCAAAAAATATCACACTGACTGACATGATTTGATCACAGTCACTTGCAGGCTGCAGCGCTGCTCTTTCCGAGTTTCTCTCTCTGTCTCATCAGCTAATCAGTGGCTGGGCTGCCTGAAGTCTAACAATGAGTGAGGTCATTGAGTCAGTCACGTCGGACTCAGAGTCTCAGACTCAGAGCCAATGTGACAGTGATGGGAGCTGCCTGGAGCGGAGCCTAGGGGAACAGTTGTTGCTGCTGCAGTCTTAGACTGCAGTAATGAGTAGTGGCAATAGCACTGTGTGGCAGAGGCAGAGCACTAGCAATCTTCCTTCTAGGCGGCCGCCCCTGAGTGTGTTGGCCCTTCCCACCGGCAGCACCTCCTCCCTCCATCTTGTCCACGCTCCACACAGTCACACTGACTGCAGGCCTCCTCCCCTGATAGCAGGAAAGTGACACAGCAGGTGACAATCGGCAACAATGACAGATGACGTGGCAAGTGACAATCAACAACTTGTGGCAGGTGACAATCCGCAACGTGTACCAGGTGATTTGGCAAGTGATAGTCCGCAATTTGTGGCAGGTGAGGTGGCAAGTGACAGTCTGCAATTTGTGGCAGGTAACGTGGCAAGTGACAATCCGCAAGGTGTGGCAGGTGATGTGGCAAGTGACAATCCGCAAGGTGTGGCAGGTGACATGGCAAGTGACAATCCGCAACGTGTGGCAGGTGATGTGGCAAGTGACAGTCTGCAACTTGTGCCAGGTGATGTGGCAAGTGACAATCTGCATCTCTTGGCAGGCGATGGTGGCAAATGACAATCCGCAACGTGTGGCAGGTGGCGTGGCAATTGACAATCCGCATCTGGTGGCAAATGACACACTCGGGGCTCTCACTGATTCTGCATTATGGTGAGCTGAACCATTTAATTTTATATAACAATGTAATAATAGAAATAATGCGCTTCAATCATCCTGACACCATAACAACCATGGTGCCGGGATGATTGAAGCGCTAACACCAGCCATTTCCTTGATTAATTGCCCGCAAAAAAACTATTTTCTGGCAGTGCCCCTCCCGAGACTAGACTCTGGATCCACCCCTGATCTGGTGGGCAGATTACTGGGAGGGACTGCGGAAGACCCGGCTGTCATGGTGCACGTTGGCACCAATGACAAAGTCAGAGGCAGATGGAGTGTCCTAAAGAACGATTTTAGGGACTTAGGAGCTAAATTGAGGAAAAGGACCTCCAAGGTAGTATTCTCAGGAGTACTACCAGTACCTTGAACTACACCAGAAAGGTAGAGGGAGATTAGGGAAGTAAACAAGCGGCTTAGCAGCTGGTGTAGTAAGGAGGGGCTTGAGTTTCTCAAGGACTGGGCTTCTCAGTCAGTCACTAGTACCATAGAAGGGATGGACTGCACCTAAATGAGGAGGGTGCAGATCAAATGGGAGTGATTATGGCCAAAAAGTTAGAGGGGTTTTTAAACTAGGCGATGGGGGGGGGGGCAGAGGTAGAGATAGTGTGGAACATATTCCGGAGGGAAATATTGGGAGCATTAGTGGTAGGTTGACTAAAGCACATAAACCCAAGGTAAGTATAGTAACAAGTCCTAGTTGCAATCTCGGAACACCCAATAAGAGGATAGTATGCGACCGGTCTAAACTGCGTAGCATGTTCACCAATGTAGGAGCCTGGTGGACAAGATGGGTGAACTAGAGATACTGTTGTATGAGGAGGATTTTGATTTTGTGGGAATTTCAGAGACCTGGTTCAACAGCTCTCATGATTGGCTGGCAACCATTCAAGGGTATACCCTTTATCGCAGGGATAGAGAGGGTAAAAAAGGGGGAGGGGTATGCCTATATATCAAGAATAATGTACAAGTGAATGTGAGAGATGACATCACTAAGGAATCTAGGGAGCAATGATTTTGGTTCAAGAGAAATTTTAAAAGAAAAAAGTTCCAAGTGTCATATAAAATGGACTATATGCATAGCAAATTGTATTCAGACAAATCCTTCTATTGCAAGTCCCGTGCATGCAAGTAACAGCGGTAAAGGAAAGAAAGGCTTCTAATTCAAATGGAGTATATTATCCACAGGTTGCTAGACCTTCACCAAATTACGGTGTGATCAGCCCCCTTTGTGTGTATGCTTACCCAAGGTAAGAATTAGAACAGCCTGTTATCTCCTTCCCCGCATTGATCAGCTCCTCAGCCGCTACCCGTCTCAGTCCTCAATGCTCAGGATATTTAAATGCCATAGACGTGTCATGTAAGAATATAAGGGGAGGAGGGGCGCATGCGCGGTCTGCTCCAAGATGGCTGCTTAAGTCCGGAGCTCTGCACTGCCTCAGCCACACGGCGCACTCAGCGGGGGATCCAGGGCCCCGGGGGTTGCAAAAACCACCTACACCGCGGGCGGAATAGCTGGGGCACAAGCCCATGACGGCAGGATCGTCCAGGAGGGACCTGGAGCCGCTCTTTAGAGCCTCGGCGGGACGGGCCGAATCCAAGATGGCGGACGCCATGCTGCAGACCACACAGAACGTTGAGGAGAGACAGGGAGACAATCTGTCTTATGCTGCAGTGACCCGCTCTTCCCATCCTGGGACCCCAGTGAGTACTCTCAAACCTGCTGCACTCACCCCAGCATTTACAGAGCCCATTACTGCACAGTCGCTGGAGGAGCTTCAGCACTTATCCAGGGGGCCTACCTCTCCTAACACAGGGACAGGGCCTGTAATGGCGGACATCCCCTCTCACACACTGCTCTCTGCTCCAGACCTCTTCTCCCAATTGTCAGCCCTTTTAGACAGAGGCCTGGCTCAGACTGCAGCTAAAATCACGGGAGACATCAGGGAAGACTTCCAGATACTAGGCTCCCAGATGGAAGCCATTGAGGATAAACTTGACCATACCATTTCTAAAACCAGACAGAACTCTGCCCACATCCAGGTGTTACAGGATCAGCTGGACACTGCGCTCTCTCATATCGATGATCTTGAAAATAGATCTAGAAGGGAGAACTTCAGAATTAGGGGGCTCCCAGAATCGATAACGGACACAATATCGGTAGTTCAGGACTTTCTCAAACTAATTATCCCTGACATCCCTTCACACAAGTTGGAGATAGACCGAGCTCACAGGACGTTGGGACCCCCTAGGAAAGATGGCCTGCCTAGGGATATAGTGGTTAAACTTCACTACTTCTCGGTGAAGTGATGAAAAAATGCAGATATCAACACCCTCTTACTTGCAGAGGTCACACTATACAAGTATTCGCTGACATCTCACCAACCACAATACAAAAAAGGAGGTCGCTGAAACCCCTGCTTACTGTACTATCTCAACGTGAAATCAAATATAAATGGGCCTTCCCCTTTGCACTGAAGTTTGACTACAAAGGCAAGACACATTCCTTCCGCAGCCTACAAGATGGTGAACGGCTACTTCTCGATCTTCGCCTCATCTCACAAGAATCAGCAATGGACATGACGAATTCGGCTGCGGGATCTTCCAAACGCCCCTCTCCAGCGAGTCCTCTACAGCCGGTCTGGGACAAACCCAAATACAAACGCTCCAAAGAAGCCAGACCTCCGTGACAATGCGAGTCAAGGATTTTTCTTACTGCTAACTTTCTACCTGGACTCTCTCCTCAGTGTTCAGTCTGAGCTAGAGAGACTCTGGGACAGATGTACCCCTGGAAAAGAAAGGGGGGAAAAAAAGGGAAAAAAGAAAAAAAATTTTGTTTTTTTTATCTTTTTACCTACTTTTTTCGGGGTATTGTTTTCAATTTCCTTTTCCTTTTTTTTTTTTTTTTTTAATATCTAGTTAATTGGTTACTGGTATCTATACCCATTGCGGCCTACAGAGGTCCTTTTCATAAGAGCTAACTACAGGGTTACAACGTTACTGTAGGCTCTCATGGATATCGGTCAGGGCTTAATGTTATTTATTCATTTAGCACTTGCCTCCTGGAGGTCTTAGGCATATAGTTACCACTGTTAATAACTGTGGAGGTTTAACCCCTAATAATAGCAGTAGAAAAGCTTTATAGGTGGGTCCGGTTCTGTTCCCCCTGGGTTGTATCATGACGTATCCTCCCCCCGGCCCTTTTTTTTTCCCGGGAGGGAGGGGGGGATTGCTGGGTGGTGGGGGGTCGGGGACCCCTGATCCCTCAAATCAGAGTGATTCTATTTTTATAGTTTTGTTGTATAATTAAAGGTGCACGGGGGCTGGGGCAGTCAAGGTTTAGGTAATTCCTTCTCCCTGGGTTGGGAGTTCGCCCTGCACGCAGGGACTGGACATGTCTTTTTCTCCGATGAGTGACGTGCTCCGAAGCTGTCACTACTCTCTTAAGCCCCTAGGGGGCTTGAAACACCCATCCTCACCTTCCCCTCCTTCCCCACTTCTTCTTTCCTCTCTAACGAATCTTGTCTTTGCAGTTGGTCGTCTGCCTGTCAATGTCCATTTTCCACACAAGAAGCGAAGGATTCCCTTCTCTGCACTGGATGTAGTTCTCCATAGCTCCTTAGATCAGGTAAGCGTTGATGGATTGGTGGTAGGTCCACCCCCTCTGCTCCATGGCTGTTGCTGATTTATCGTCTTCCCTACTGAGGGTGGCGACTCATAATATACAAGGGCTAAACTCACCTTCCAAACGAAGGAAGGTCCTAGATTATATGAAGTCCCGCAAAATTGATATCTTGTTTCTTCAAGAAACACACTTCCCGATCCGGTACAATCCCAATTTCCTTCATGCCCAATTCCCCTTATTTTATTTAGCTAACGCGGAAGATAAAACTAGGGGGGTGGCTATCCTCATTTCGAAGAGTTGTAGATTTACTTTGCAACAGGTGCTGCGAGACCCAGGTGGGAGGTATATCCTGGTGAAGGGTTCTATAGAGGGTATACTATTTTCTCTAGTATCTTATTACACCCCGAATGCAGGACAAGTCAAATTTTTCAGTAATCTGTTTAAGACTCTAGATCCCCTACTGGAAGGCTCCACAATCTTAGGCGGAGATTCTAATGTCGCCTTTGACCAGGGCCTAGACAGATCCAAACCTCCCCGTGCTCAAAACGTGCGCCCAACTAGGAACAGCTCTAAGATAGCTAAATTGATATACTCACAAGGTCTCACGGACATTTGGAGGGAATTAAATCCAACCAAAAAAGACTATACTCATTTTTCCCATGCTCACCAATCCTATGCCCGACTGGACCATTTGTTGGTCTCCAATAGCTTAATTCCGTCATCCCGAAAAGCACAGATTACAGACACAGTGTGGTCCGATCACTCCTTGTTGAGTGTTATAATAAACAACCAAGCACCACAAACCAAACCCGCCTTATGGAGACTAACAGAAACAATTATTTCCGACCCTATTAGGAAAGTAGAAATCGAAAAGGCTATCTCTGACTATTTTACACTTAAAGCGGGGTTCCACCCAAATTTTGAACATTATCTCTATGCATTCTCTTCCTTGCCTAGATGTTGACATGCTGTGTAAAAAAATTTAAATCGCCGTAATTACCTTTTTTTTTTCTAATCTTCTTAGCACTTCCTGGTTTTCCTCCCATGGGAGTAGGCGTGTTTCTAGCCTCTCCCAGACCTCCCACAGTCCCCTGGGAGCTAGTCACAGGCTTCCCAGCATGCATTGTGCAACAGTGTCATCACAACATCTCGGTGAATGCTGGGAGCACAGCATTCACCGCATCCAGGAAATACATGCTTGTGGGCTTCAAATGCCCACAATGAAGATGGAAACCGCCTTCAGTGAATTTTATAAGTTATTCTTTACAACGAAATCGGACACAGGCGGACTTATTACACAGAACATGTAAGTAGATAATCATGAGAAGAAAAGTTTGTGAATGAACTCCAAAAAAAAAAAACGATAGATAGGTGGACCCCCGCTTTAATGACACGGCAGACGTCTCAGCTGAAAGCTTATGGGCTGCTCATAAGGCGACTATTCGAGGAAAACTAATCCAAATAACTTCCCAAATTAAAAGGGAACACAGGTTGGACATAGACAATCTTGAAAAGACCTTCCAAAAATTGTGTTCGGAGCACAAAAGAGATCCAGCTCGGGTTCCGGTGTCCCGGCTGGATGCGGCACGCCTGGAGCTCAATTTAGCTCTTACAGTCAAGGCAGAAAAACGCATTTTATGGCAAGTAGCAAAATACTACTACCAAAAGGATAAAGCTGGGTCTCTCTTGGCCTCCCGACTTACACCGCGTACACGCTCGTACACCTTCCCTAGAATCAAAATAGCAGGCCAACAACACACGGCGAATCCTCTGAAAGTCATGGAAGCCTTCCATGGATTCTATGCGGATCTTTATAGTGAACATAAGTTGAATGGGACTCAGGCAGTGACCAATTTCTTGGATAACCTGCCGATTCCCACTCTGTCGGCGGAACACAGAGACAGACACGAAGCCCCTGTATCTACTGAGGAAGTTCTAGCTGTAATAAAAAACCTAAAGAGATGCTCAGCTCCGGGTCCAGATGGTTTTTCCACACCATATTATAAAACTTTTGCGAATACATTAGCACCGTACTTAGCCAAATTTATTAACTCTAAAATCTAAGGGGACCCTCTGGACCCGCAGATGAATGCTGCATTCATCACCGTCATCCCAAAACCGGACAAGGACCCGGGTGAAGTATCTAACTACAGACCCATATCTCTGATCAATAACGATCTTAAAATAATGACTAAAATTATGGCTGACCGCCTAGCGTCCTTTATCGGGTCTTATATAGATAAGGACCAGGTCGGGTTCATTCCCGGACGGCAGGGTCCTGACCAAATCAGAAGAACAGTTGATGTGGTCTCGATCTTGCAATCGGGCTGGGATGGCGGTGGTGATCAAAAGGGTATGTTGTTGTCTCTAGACCTACAAAAGGCTTTCGACTCCGAGTCTTGGTCCTATCTGTTTTCTACTCTAGAAAGATGGGGCTTTGGCCCCCGATTCCCCGGACTACTTAAATCACTATACTCTAACCCCGTGGCTAGGATTAAATTACAAGCACAACTTTCAGAACCTATTAAAATAGCGAGAGGGACCCGCCAGGCATGCCCGCTATCGCCACTTATATTTGCGATAGCAATCGAATCGCTGGCAATTGCTATCCGCACTAACCCAGACATAGCAGGGGTCAGATGTGGCCCTAAAATTCACAAATGTGGCTTATTTGCCAATGATCTCATTCTCTACCTTACGTCCCCGGTTACATCCCTCCCTGTTGTTTGTAAGATCCTGGAGGAATTCGCCAAGACTTCAGGTTTACATGTCAACTATTCTAAATCCCAAGCACTCAATGTATCACTCTCAGAGTCTCTGGTATCTCGGTTGAAGGACTCCTTCCGCTTTTCGTGGAGTGAGTCCTCCAAACGATATCTTGGTATCAACCTCACACCTAAATTTGAACAACTATACCAGGCTAATTACCCCCCCATCTACAAAAAATTGGAATCAGATCTTAAGCAATGGTCCCCACACCAATTATCCTGGCTAGGTAAAATAAACTCTGTCAAAATGACCCTACTCCCAAGACTCATATATATTTCGCTCGCTCCCGATCGCCATTAGAAAAGACCATCTCCAGGAGTTCCAAAACAAGGTGGTCAAATTTATTTGGGGCAAATCTGGTCATCGACTTGCAAGACAATCCTTATATAATCTGAGAAATAGGGGGGGACTGGGCTTTCTGAATTTTTTTTGGTACTACCAAGCTGCTAGATTGGCTCAGCTATCCATTGTCTATTCCAAATCAGCCAGACCTGATTGGGTAGAGATGGAGAGGCAAGCAGTTCCATCCTTCACTATAAATTACCTCCTCTGGTGCCCTCCACAGACTAGGCCTCCCATCCTATCTCCCTCCCTGTCACAGTCAATGAAGATTTGGGACACTCTTAGGAAGGCTCCTTCTTTGGTATCACAAAGCAAGCCCTTAGCCCATATTTTCCGTAACCCGGATTTCCATCCGGGCCTGGATATCAAAGCATTTCAGTGGTGGCTAGACAGAGGAAGGTACCGGATCGGGAACTATTTTACCTCAGCTGGACCAATTTCTCTAGCCCATTGCATTAAACATTTGGACCTACCCATATCGGAGAGGTTCAGATATATGCAATTATCACACTTTTTTCATTCCATTTGGGTTTCTAAACCGGAACCACCTCAATTCACCCCATATGAACTATGGTGTGGGCAGCTTTTGGAGCAGAGGGGAGGGATCTCCATAATCTACTCCTCGCTTGCAACAAACGGTCGGAAAACAACATTCATGCTGGAGTGGGAGAGGGATATTCAGGAATCCTGGGACCTGGAACACTGGCACAAAACCTTCTTTAGATCCTTTAAAGGCATACTAAATATCACATTAATTGAGGCTAGCCTGAAGGTCATCACTAGATGGTACCTAACCAGGCTTTCCCTCATGTATCCCTCGATCTCTCCACTATGCTTCCGCGGTTGTCATATGAAGGGCACCATGATGCACATTTGGTGGGAGTGTCCCAAAATCAGAAGCTTTTGGAACAAAATTTTCCACATCATTATAAAGTCACAGCCCTGACGGTTCCCAAGTCTCCTCTGACGGCTCTACTCAATCACCAAATTCTCGGGGCCCCGAAATACATGCAAAAATTAATATTTTTTATAATGCTTGGTGCCAAACTCACTTTGGCCAAAGCATGGAAGCTTCCTAAGGTCTCTATTATAGCGGCAAAATGAAAAATTTCATGGATAATGGCCCAAGAGAAGATGGTGAGTTCCATACTAGACACCTCAACGTAGTTCGAGAAGACTTGGGAACCATGGACTAAATACATAGGAGTAGGTGCTTCCTCACACTCAAGCTTATAGTACTAAGTTCATTCAGGAACAGACAGGTGGACGACTAACTCTTATTGCTCTCTCTTTCTCTCTCTTTCACCTCTTTACCTCCCTACCCTCCCCCTCCCACTTTTCACCTTATCCCCTTACGGAATGATTCGGGTTATGTCCCAATGTAACTACGACCTGTAACAGAACGAGTATTAAGTTGGTTACGGGACATATTTTCTATGCTTTAATTGTATAATAGTTCCATTATATTCAGTAATTTCATTTGGAGTCAATCCTAGAGTTATCTATGCAACCGGTTTTGAATGTTTATAACCCAGACAGTCCACACTAGAAGCCTAGAGGTTATAGCTAACTCTTTATCCGACTCGAGGCCTCTAGAAGCGAGATGGTGTTCTCCTCTCCTACACAGTGTGATCCCTATTGGGGTGCTGGGAGACAAGACGATATATCAGGTCACAAAACGTACAAGGGTCTGGGACGGTTTAGTAATCGTTTATATAAACTCCTTAGGTCGCCCAATGATTTCTTGAAGACTGTCATTTCTTTGACTAGATTATTGATAAGTAGATTTATTTAACTGTACTGTGTTTATGTTTATTACTGGACAAGTTGAATGTGATGGTATATCCTGTTATCCTTTGGAAAAACCAATAAAATACTTTAAACATAAAAGAATATAAGGGGAGGCTCTCCATAGTGTTAAACTGTTTATTTGCATATGAACATCCCCCCTAATACAAATTATGCTTACAATGTTGATGATTAAAAACAGCCTGTCACAGAGAAACAGCGTCGGCTCACCACTGGTCGGAGTTCCGAACGTCCTGCCCACCGTGATGAGTCCCGGGATGATGCTGTCTGATTGATGCTGTAGGTCACGTGGTCACGCCCTGAGGCGCTTCGTCATTCTGTCTTCAGAGGCAGCACACCCTCTAACAGCAGCTGAGGAGCTGATCAATGTATGGAAGGAGATAACAGGCTGTTCTAATTCTTACCTTTGGTAAGCATACACACATACACACAAAGGGGGCTGATCACGCTGTGATTTGGTGAAGGTCTAGCAACCTGCGGATAATATACTCCATTTGAATTAGAAGCCTTTCTTTCCTTAACCGCTGTCACTTGCATGCACGGGACTTACCATAGAAGGATTTGTCTGAATACAATTTGCTATGCATATAGTCCATTTTATATGACACTTGGAACTTTTTTCTTTTAAAATTTCTATTGAACCAAAATCATTGCTGAATCGTTACAAGGATTCTGTTTTTTAGTTTTGATTTTTTTTGTTTTATGATGTCAGTTTTTATACCATTATTTAAAACTCATTATTTAAGACATATCTCTGCACATAAAGCCATAATGAGGTTTATGACCAGAGGGTACTAGATGGTTTTAGCATGTTATGGTATATTATATGTACTAATGATTATTCCCATGAATATTCTTATCAAGCACTGTTAATACTTCCTTCCCCTAAGAAAGTATACATTTATTACATTATTGCATCGTTTTATAACAGCAGCTAGAAGTGCGCCAAACTAACTTTCCTTCCATTTTGAGCACTAGGATCAGAGTTCTTTATCTCCTCTGATATTTATTTTACAACAATACAGACCTGATCACGAATGACATTTAAGAAACAGTGATCACAGGTTAATTGGCTTCAGTATAAATCACACAAATAGGAAACATAAGGGGAATACAAAGACACTGAATTTCAAAAGAGCCAACTTCCCTAAACTACGAACCTTGGTAGAAAGCATGAATTGGGATTAAATCAGGAACAAAGCACACAGAGAAGAGATGGGTTTGCTTTAAGAGCATATTAAGTAAGAGCATTAGCCAATGCATCCCATTGGGTAATAAATTTAAAAGAACGAACAAAAGTCCTGGATGGCTTAACTCCAATGTAAAAATGCATATAAAAGCAAAGGAGAAGGCCTTCAAAAAATACAAGGTTGAGGGATCTTCAGCATTCAGCATTCAGACTTATATAAAGAATGCCACAAGAAATGTAAGGGTGCAATTAGGGCGGCTAAGATAGAACACGAAAGACACATAGTGGAGGAGAGCAAAAAAATTCCCAAGAAATTCTTTAAGTATGTAAACAATAAAAAAGGGAAGACGGACCATATTGGTCCCATAAAGAATTAGGAAGGACATCTGGTTACAAAGGATAGGGAGATAGCGAAGGTATTTAATTTATTCTTCTCCTCAGTCTTCACGAGGGAATGGGGGGCTTCAGTAACCAAAACTGCAGTGTTTATCCTCATGACACATCACAGGAAGCACCTCCATGGTTAACAGAGGACAGAATTCAAATTAGATCTGGGAAACTTAACATTATTAAATCATCGGGACCAGATGACTTGCATCCAAGGGTACTTAGAGAACTCAGTCAAGTAATTGCCAGACCATTGTTCCTAGTTTTTACTGACAGTCTACTGACTGGAATGGTAACAGATGATTGGAGAAAATCCAATGTAGCACCAATATTTAAAAAGGGCCCAAAATGCATCCCTGGGAATTACAGACCAGTTAGCCTAACATCAATAGTATGCAAGTTCTTGGAGGGGATGATAAGGGACTATATACAAGATTTTAGTAATGAGAACGGTATCATTAGCAGTACTCAGCATGGATTCATGAAAAATCGTTCTTGCCAAACCAATCTATTAACCTTCTATGAGGAGGTGAGTTGCCATCTAGATAAAGGAAGGCCCATAGACGTGGTGTATCTGGATTTTGCAAAAGCATTTGACACAGTTCTCCAGTGTCTCCACCAACGTTTTCTGTACAAAATAAGGTCCGTTGGCATGGACCATAGGGTGAGTACATGGATTGAAAACTGGCTACAAGGGTGAGTTCAGAGGGTGGTGATAAATGGCGGAATGGTCAGGGGTGGGTAGTGGGGTCCCCCAGGGTTCTGTGCTGGGACCAACCCTATTTAATTTGTTCATAAACGACCTGGAGGATGGGGTAAACAGTTCAATCTCTGTATTTGCGGACGATACTAAGCTAACCAGGGCAATAACTTCTCCGCAGGATGTGGAAACCTTGCAAGAAGATCTGAACAAATTAATGGGGTGGGCAACTACATGGCAAATGAGGTTTAACGTAGAAAAATGTAAAATAATGCATTTGGGTGGCAAAAATATGAATGCAATCTATATACTGTGGGGAGAATCTCTGAGGGAATCTAGGATGGAAAAGGACCTGGGGGTCCTAGTAGATGATAGGCTCAGCAATGGCATGCAATGCCAAGCTGCTGCTAACAAAGCAAACAGAATATTGGCATGCATTAAAAAGGGGATCAACTCCAGAGATAAAACAATAATTCTCCCACTCTACAAGACTCTGGTCCGGCTGCACCTAGAGTATGCTGTCCAGTTCTGGGCACCAGTCCTCAGGAAGGATGTACTGGAAATGGAGCGAGTACAAAGAAGGGCAACAAAGCTAATAAAGGGTCTGGAGGATATTAGTTATGAGGAAAGGTTGCGAGCACTGAACTTATTCTCTCTGGAGAAGAGACGCTTGAGAGAGGATATGATTTCAATTTACAAATACCGTACTGGTGACCCCACAATAGGGATGAAACTTTTTTGCGAATGAGAGTTTAACAAGACACGTGGTCAAAATAAGAAGAAAAGAGGTTTAACCTTAAACTGAGTAGAGGGTTCTTTACTGTAAGAGCGGCAAAGATGTGGAATTCCCTTTCACAGGCTGTGGTCTCAGCGGGGAGCATCGATAGTTTAAAAAAACTATTAGATAAGCACCTGAACGACCACAAAATACAGGGATATACAATGTCATACTGACATATAATCACACACATAGGTTGGACTTGATGGACTTGTGTATTTTTTCAACCTCACCTACTATGTAACTATGGCTAGGATTTTATGCTAGGGGATAAACCGATTGATTAAATACAGCTGCTGATGTATTATAAAATATCGATGATGGCATTATGTAAAATATTTTTCATGGCCCTTGCCAGGGTAATATTGCACCTAGTGCTTCTAGAAGACAGTGGGGGATGATTTGCTAAGACTGGAGAATACTAAATCTGGTGCAGCTGTGCATGGTAGCCAATCATTTTCTAACTTTAGCTTGTTTAGTTTTGCTTTCACAATAAAACCTGGAAGCTGATCGGTTTCTATGCAAAGCTGCACCAGATTTTGCACTCTCCAGTTTTAGTAAATCAACCTCACTCCTTTTTTTGTCTTCCCTGCATGACTTAGGCCTCTTGCACAAAGCTGTAAAGAACAACATATATGTTCCATACTCATAAAGCTTTTTGCAGAAACTCTTAACGAATGGCTTATGAGCATTCGGTGTAAACTATGTATGTTGTAGTAGTGCCCAGGAGACACTGTTGCATTATATTTTTGCCCATACAAATGCATTACCTAAAGCACTGTGCATGTGTAACCACCAGCATATGTGTTTGCTTGCACACATGTATGAGCATATTTTTAAAATTGTAAAATTTTACATTTTGAAAAGTGTGCTTATACATGCGCATGGGTAATTGTGTTTGCCGGCAGTGATATGCTTGCAGCATTTTCTGTAAAGACATTCTTATGGGTAAAAATATGCTGCAGCTATGGCTCCCAGGTGCCACAGCAACAGATGTATTTTACACTGTAAATCCATATGCTGTTCTTTATAGAGGTGTGCAAGAGGACTTGTAAGTACAGAACATTAGTGTGTAGACTGGGGACAGGTTGTTCCTTAGGATGATTGGGTTAATAACTGAGGGTTAATTTCCCCCCATAATGTTCTAGAAGGAATTGTAGGGGTGTGGGTTTTTAATTCCTCCACCATATTCCAGTGAAATAATGAAACGTCTAAATGAATTTGTATTGGGCATGCAATTTGAGTTTCTTATAGCAGTAGGCTATTTTAATAACACTGTTTATATGGTTAGGGAAATATCTGTTTCTTCTCTATTGCCAATACAATTAAAAAGTAACTGTAGGAATATCTCAACCTTTTAGAGATTGAATTCCTATCAGAAAAGAATATGTTCAGTGTCTGCTTAATTCAATCTGATCTTAATGATTTTTGAAGTTGGAATAACTTCATGGCCTTTCCTTTGGTAATTTGGGTTGATTTAAAGGTGTATAATGGGCGACTTAATGTGAAACAAATTTCAACTATTAAAGCTAATATGAAAGTATGGTAGAAGAATCCAATGGCACAAGTGAACAGAGTGGAAGAAGAATATGTTAGTAATCCTACTATCTCTTTAAATGATTGGGAAGTGGCACAGGGTAGACAGAACAGGGTAAAAAAACATTTTGAAGACATAAAGTTGGTCACTTTTCAGCAAATATAGCCAGGGCTCAACAGCCTTCAGAGAATAAAGGGGTGATAGAAAATGAAAACGTCTTGTTGTACCCCTGAAATTATGAATATGCTCTATTATCATGTGATATATATTGTCTATATCTGAATATACCAATTTTTAGTATTTGTATCAATAAAATATATTATATGTTTTAATCTATCTTATATAATTTCCATGGGTACAGAGATAGTGCATTTTTCCCCATTGGGGGTGGTCTCCTGGCGTTTTTCTATTCAGAAATTGTCAACATGTTTTGTGAATTCTATTCCAATCTGTATACTTCAAATCCGTCATATACAAATAACAGTTACATAACTGTCAGTGCTTACAACAGATACAGATAACTTTACCTTCTTTGGAATTGGGGGACATGAAGTAGTTAAATTCATCTATCACTTTGGAGGAGTTGGAAAAAGCATTGGAGACACTTTAAATAAGGTCCCCGGGGGATATGGTCTTCTTGCAGAGATAAGAACTACAGTATAAAGAAACTCTGTCATTCTTATTAGATACTTTTTATGCAGCCTTTGAGCTTAATTCATTACCAGTCTCTATGTAAGAGGTAATTCTTATGGCTACATTTAAACCAAGAGCTGCATCCAGACTTCTTCGATATCTCTGTTTACAGAGGATGAAGGATTAATAGCAAATTGTTTGGTTCATTAATACATAAAATCATAAATCCTGATCAAACAGGCTTTTTGACAATATGACTATAGCCCTTTGATAGTACAGAATAATGTTGTCAGTGGGCAGTGATGGAAAATTTTCACTTTGGCTCTAAATTTTATTAAATGGGTTAAAATTCTCCAACAACATCCTTGTATGGGATTTAAATAAAAAAAATTGCTCAACTCTATAGATTAAATCAAAGTTTGGTGCCTGGAGAGGGTGCCCTTTGTCCATTTTATTTTTTGCAATAACTGTTAACCTCCCTGGTGGTATTCCCGAGTGTGGCTCGGGGTGAATTTTCAGTACCAAAAGTGGTAACCCCAAGCCACACAAGCCAGTTACTTACCTTGTCCCCAGAATCCTGCGATGTCTCCCCGCTGTGTGCGCGAGCCATCCTCTGCTTGATTCATCATAGCGAGCGTTGCCACGCACGGGGTTGGAGCACGACACCAAATTCAAAAAGTGAAAAACAAACATACATACAGTACACTGTAATCTTACAGATTACATTACTGTATCAAATTATTTCACATCTCTTGTGTCCCTAGTGCTTTGTCCAGTGCCCTCCATGCATTTTTATATTATATATACTGTTGTTTCTGCCTGAAAACTGGAGATTGTCCATAGCAACCAAAAAATTTACCTTTACGTCAAAAGTGGTTTTAGACCAGCTAGAAAACAGCAATAATAAATTAGAATCACTCGCAGAATTGAGCGATAGTGATTCGTGGGGAAATTCATCATCAAACACTGAAAGTAACGACAGCGACAATTCTGCAACTGAGCAAATTTCAGTGTTTTTGATTTGATTACATTATTGAATACATTTTATTATTATTAAGTTATTATTTCTTATAATTATTTATAGTTATTTATTATATTATAATTTATGATTTTGTGTTTCAAACTTTATCATACCCGGGATGTCTACTAGACTCTTGTTAGGACAGATTTAAGCGTGTTATGCCTAAGAATTACAGGCCTACAATATACGCCAAATTTCCATGCAAAACAATGTACCACTTTGAGCATCAAAAATCTGACATAATCATACCGCCAGAGAGGTTACACTTCATGCAGCCATGATCAGATATTCTTCTACAATCACTGCTCACCTCCAGCCAGACTGCATGCTGGCATAAGGGGGACCCCACACCATTTTTTTTCTCTTAAAAGGCTAGCACACCATTATTTATTTATTTGTTAAAAACAGTGTGAGGTCCCCTGACCAGAAAAAGGAGGACAGCGACTGCAGCCCCTCCCTTCCTTTCCACAAAATATATGTGTATTTTGGGGCACCTAGATATTTTGAAAAGACAAGTAAATTTGAGACTTGTGCTTTGCAGAACACTATATACTATTCACTATGTCACAAAAGTAGATTATGCCACACCCAGCAACATTAAAGGAAAGGATATTGATGGTTAATTAGAATTAGAAGTTAACATTTCCAAATAGGAATGTCCCAAATACATTTTAAAATGTTTGGTCAAAATGGTTTCAGACACCTGGTTTGGTACTAAACAGTTTATTTATTCGATAAGGGTTTGCTTAGAAAGTATGGAATAAAGATGAGGTATATATTAGTGTGGATGATTTTGTTATTGTTTGGTGAGAGAAGGGTTGATGTTAGATTCTTGGGAATATAGAAGTAATATTTTGTATAATAATTGTTTTATTTTTTTTTTTTCGTTTTTTTTTTTTTGGCCCAGAAGCATTGGAGTATGTAATGTTTTAGCATTCTGGGGGTTTTTTTTAGCTTTTTTTTTAAATGTTGCTTGTAATGTCTTTTTATTTATTTATTTATTTATTTATTGGTGTTGTATTTGCTTTTTGAAAAATCTTTTATAAATAAAATATGAATTGAAAAAAATATCTATCTATCATGTCTTCTGTTGGACATGTTGCTTTTCAATGTTTAATAGAATTGGTTTGGTTTACTTTTTCTGTTTTCCCAGCACTTTCTAAACTTGAGAAAATCGAATAATCCTGCAGGTGGCACTAAGATGTAGGCTTTCAAGCAGCTCTGAATTCTAGACTGCCAAGTACGACCGCAACTAATGCACCAGTCATTTCATCTGCACAACCAAAAGTGATCTGACTTTTAACAAGCAAATGTGCCTGCTACCAGTCTAAATAGCAGTTCTGTTTCTAGCCCTGTTAACTCGGAAAAGCTAAACTTGTTGTTGCTTATTCAATTGACTCCTACACCCAGCAATTAGAGATAATAGAGATACAAGCTATGAAAATGTAATTTTATGAGCTGTAACCTAAGGTAGAATTGTATAATGAATGATGTGTACTGCACTGCCCTCCCGGTATCTGGATAACAACGCATAGAGAGAAAACAAACCTTCGTCTTCAGCGGATTGTTACCGGGTAATCAAATGAAATGGAAGCCAGAATAGGCATGGCTGTTTTGAACTGCTCAATTTATGGCATTTGTTAGGAAACTAAACTGTGTGTTTCTTTTGCATCTTTAAGATCAGATAATGTGAGTGTAGATCATGGAAACCACAGTCTAGAAATACAGATCTTATTATAGCATGCACTGCAGCAATACATGGGGACATGTTTATTAATTACCGTCACTGACCTGAAAAACTGGGAGTAATAACGTTTATTAATAGTTTATTTAGTTTATTTAACACATGAAAGGAGATTTGTACTGATATGTTTTAGTGAAATTCAGCCATAATGGTTATGTCCAATTTATTTTGAAAAAATTTAACCAATTTGTAATCTTTTTTCACTATTAACAGTATATAAAACATTTAATTTACAAATAATCAAAACAGTTTGCCTCATGACACTGGTGTCACAGAGTATTATACGTTTTAAAAAAACAAAGCACAGTAGATGTTGTTTGTTTTCAGACTGCTCTTATACATTCAGTTATATTTACATTTGAGCTTGAGCTATTACACACTGTAAACAACTGGATTGTTGTAACAAAACAGGTGTAATTAGTCTGGTATACACATGAAAAAAGTCAAGAGCTTTATTTGCTGGATAAAAACTGTAAATATGAAATATTCACCTGCGGGATTAAAAGTTAATGTTCTGTGCTTGTAGAAGACACAAAGGGGTTGTTTTACCAAAGGAAATAGACTGTGCATTTTGCAAGTGCAGATGCACTTATTTTTCCCCAGAGCTTAGTAAATGAGGTGAAGCTTCACTTTGTAAAGAATACCCAATCAGGTGCAAAGAAAATAGAAAAAAACAGCATTTTTGCGTGCACGTGATTGGATGATGGAAATCAGCAGAGCTTTACCACTTTCACTAAGATCCTGGGAAAATAAAACTTTGGTGAGCCTTTAGTAAATCAACCTCAATGCTTTGTAGTGGAATACAGTCCATGCAAGACGTCCAAATGTTACCTAAATGCACAAAACATTTGTGAAATAAGTGAAAAGTTTTGTATTCGGGGGGGGGGGGGGGGGGTAAAAGCAAGAATGCATCATACAAGCTTTACAGGTTAAAACTGTAGGATTCAGTCATAGAGAAGAATCTGGGTGTTTTAGTATATCAAAGAATTAATAACAATGCAATGGCAGCTTCTAAAGCTAGAAAGATCATTTTCGAATACATAAAGTATAGCCTTAACACATACAGAGAACTAAAGAGATGTGATCATGCCCCAAGAAAGCATTAGTAAGATGCCATCTTGAACATGCAATTCATATGGTTCTAAACATGACTGCTGCCTTGTCTGATAATTCTGTACCCAGGGCCGGTGCTTGACTATTGCGCCCCCTAGGAAAGACTACCACCACAACTCCTGTGCAGCCCAGAGACCACAGAGCACAGCCCAGCTCTGGGGGGACAGATCACACACACACACAGGCCAATCACTCACCCAGGGTAGAAGGGTAGATTCTCCTCCATCCAGAGACATGATGCCTGCCTCCTCCGCTGCCCCATCTGTCCTCCGACTCCTAGGAGCCAGCTCGGTGTCACCTCACAGGCTGACCTGCTGCTGACCTCCTCCATAGCAGCCATGACGGATGTCCTCCATGGCTGCTGCTTTCCCTGGATTGGCCAGCAGAGAGTCAGTCAGTACCCCAGCCCTGTGTAGAGTGGCAATCTTCAGCCCCTTGTGTTCCCCAGCCAGGCTAGTAGGGAAGTCAGCGGCCATGGCTGTGCCCCCCTAGGCAGCAGTTTGCCCTAGTTGGCTGTCTAGTTGAGCTAGCGGCAGTACCAGCCATTTCTGTACCATGCCCGGGAGACAACAAAGTACTTGGCCCGAGGGCACAAGTTCCCTATGCACTAGACCCTGTACTGGTGTTCCCTGTACACTAGATTAACTGCAATAGGGAGGACTTAAACAGCAGGATGGCCTGGTGTACCACAGCTACAGCTGAATGAAAATAAAGTCCTGGGTAGGTAGGCTATGTCCCTGTAAGCACTTAATGGATCAGAGATTTTTGGTTATGGCTGGAGCATATGCTGTCTTGAGTTGGCTAGTTGGCTGTCTAGTTGAGCTAACGGCAGTACCAGCCATTTCTGTACCATGCCTGGGAGACAACAAAGTACTTGGCCCGAGGGCACAAGTTCCCTATGCACTAGACCCTGTACTGGTGTTCCCTGTACACTAGATTAACTGCAATAGGGAGGACTTAAACAGCAGGATGGCCTGGTGTACCACAGCTACAGCTGAATGAAAATGAAGTCCTGGGTAGGTAGGCTACGTCCCTGTAAGCACTTAATGGATCAGAGATTTTTGGTTATGGCTGGAGCATATGCTGTCTTGAGTAAGTAAATCCTGCGCAGTTCTGAAACATAATACATTTGTGAACACTATGGGGTTGATTTACTAAAACTAGAATTGTAGAGTGCAAAACCTGGTGCAGCTCTGCATAGAAACCAATCAGCTTCCAGTTTTTTTTTTTTTTTTTTGTCAAAGCTTAATTGAACAAGGTGAAGTTAGAACCTGATTGGCTACCATGCACAGCTGCACTGGATTTTTGCACTTTCTACTTTTAATAAAGCCCTATGTTTGCACAATAAAACAGTGAAACGTAAATTTTGGAGCGCTGGTGACCTTGGCATTTATACTGGATTTTGAACAGCACCATCTACCATCTACTAACCCACTTGTTTTATACAATTTTTTGTACTAATAAACTATTTTTGACTACTTACTTATTCTGAATTTATTGGCTGCATTAAAGCCCCGTTAGGGGGTTCTTTCATATTTTCTTTTGCTCTAGCAGGATTGGTGTAATTTCCATGAGCAATAGTGGTATAACACAGTGTCACCAGTTATCAGTATACAGTATTATATCCTTCCAAAAAGCCCAACATGATTACAGTAAGGACCTACTTGCATTCATGATTTGAATAGAGCTGAGCTTCATGCTACTCTTCCTCTTGCTCAGAGCTGTGGGTTGTATGGGTATGGGTGATGTTTTACTGATAAGGTTCTAGCAAGTGTGCAAACCAAACCTTCATATTTCCACCTTTTAAATTGACAGTAAATTGAGGAAGAAGAGACTTGTCCTGGAGTCTTGCTAATGGAGCTCTATTCGTCCTGCATACATCATTCATGCAGGAGATAGGGGGAAGCACTGTGACACTTGCCTTCAGCATATTTGCTTTTCCACAATTCGATATGATTTCCCCCAGTGAAATACAATAATCTGAACAATGATAGGCTCACAAGAAATGTTTTAGTGGACTGCTGCATCCCTTATAGGACTCACTAATACATAAATACTATGGGGTCTCTTTATAAAGCAATACCTCCAAACATTCTCTGGTAGAGAATCAAGCACTGTCAGTTAAACACATATTCCTAGAAGATACTCTATCAGGGAATGTTTGTAAGAAGTCACAATTACTGCTTTATAAAAAGACACAATAGTGTTTATGTATTAGAAAGATTGCCTTTATTTTTTTGGAGGAGAATTAATAGAAAATTACAAAACTTTATTTTAAGTTGTTTTTCCAAAGCACAAAATAGCGTGCTTTGTGCTTTGGTTAAGCCCATCTGTGGGTAAATTTGTTCTCCCCTAAATCTTTTTCAGCTATTCACAATATTATTTAATAATTATGGTCTCATTTGAGTCTGCCATTGTGACCCTCCACTGTACCTCTTCCAGCAGTGGAGACCAGTGATCTGCTGCAGCAGTTAGGTCCTACCATCAATCAGTCCTGTTACCACTCTTCGTTATGATGTCATTATGCCGCTGTTTTAGTCCCCAAGACCTGCGATAAGTGTCATCATCACCAGGCAACAAAGGCACCCAAAGAAGGCCTCTTTGTAGTTTAAAAGAAAGAAAACTGGACTAAAGGAGATCACGTGACCACCGATTCAGGTAAGTATTTTGACCATTTAAGTAGATTTTATTTTAATGTAAGCCTGGAGATCAAACTTGAAGTGGTTTAAATCTTAGTCATGAAATCTGAACTAAGCACATGTATCTGTAGTGTTTACTTGTCTCTCTCCAAAGCTCTAAGTGGAAGTTCTCTCTGGTGCTTCGTTCCTCTGTTATCAACATGAGTCATTCCTAAGAAGTTTTCCCGACACATGAGATAAATTTGTGACTGGGGAGGGAGCTCAGCACACAGCATGTCTATTCAGGACACATCTCCGAATTCTTCCTACAGTCCTGTGCTGTATCTGAAAGGGGGTGTGTCCCTTTCCTCCAATCAGCTCTCACACTGTAACTGCAGATCTCCATCCCCTCCTCTGTGATACTGATGAAGAAGGATTTTATCACAACTGCACTTTTGAATGGCTGTAGAGAAGAGAAGACTGCAGATAAACAAGTAAAACATATGTAAGAGGATTTGTTTCATCTCTGTGTATCATCTGAGGCTATTCATTTCACTGGGTATATGAGAGGGTTTACAGTTACTTTAAGCTATCTTTAAGCTCGGAAGGTAAATGGTTAGTGGGTCTTGTAACTGCAAAAGCACACACAGCAGGAAATCTAACATAAAGTAACTATGCATGTGCTTTGTATACCTACAAAAAGCTGCCCTCATTCCTTAAAAAAAATACATTACTAGAATTTTCCATGTGAGAAAAATGAGACTATTTTTACTGTTCATTTCAAACATTTATTCCAATTATTACAGATCCAACAACAGATGTAAAATGAAAAAGAGCTAGCTATTGTTATTTGAGTAAATGTCACCACAGAAAATATTTCACTGGTTTAAGGGCATACATATTGTGTCTATACTTTTTATTATATTTTGCTTACCATGTTCTATTACAGAATTCTGTGAAAGCATTCTTTATAAGAAAAAAAAAAAATATGGCTGAGAAATAGTGACGATAAAGTAAAATGTATAGAATTAAATATCTGATATTGTCAAACTGAAGCTAACCATGCACTTTTAGATCACATAGCAAGATTTTACTCAGATGTAATCAACAATGTATGCTGTCAAATTTGAATGATTCTGCCCTTTGGCATCTCCATGTAAGGCACAAATGTGCAAGAACCACATACAGAGACAGAAACAGTATTCACTAGACATTATTTCAGTCTTGCACAAAGTAAAACCAGTAGCCAGTGACTGGGAGTTGAAGTCACAGGATTTAGGTACTTGTACTGACTATTAATAATATAGGTTTAAAATGATCTAACTTTGTCATATTGATCCTGCCATATTAAACATAACTAAACTGTTCACCAGTATTCACGCATTACAAAATTTGTTTACTGAAAATTTGTGTTAATCAGCCCAGCCCTAGCATGTACATAAAGTGAGCATGGGCCTTTGTGTGGTCATCATCACAATACAGTCAGTACTGTAGAGGAGAGTGATGCTGAGGCTAACCTGGTAACCCAAAATCTTTTAAGACCTGAGGAAGAATTATAGGAGTGGTGGAAGGAGGTTTGGTAAGCATGCCTAACTCTTTAGGCTCCATTCACTCCAGAGCGTAGCAATTTACTGGCGTTTTTCAGGCGTTTTTTATACTTATTTATTTTTATGTTTTGAATCTTTTTGCAGCTTTTTACAAGCTTTTTTAAAGTGCTTTAGAAGCATATTACAAGTGTTTTACATCTTCAGGTCTTTTTGCTTAGCCAAGAAGGGAGGATAGGGAAAATAAATTAGGGGTGGAGAGCTGCTGTTTGAGCAGAAAACAAGCGACAAAACGCTTGTAAAACGCTCAAGTTAGGTGTTTCTATTGAAGTGGTTGGAGACAAAAATGCTTGTAATTTGCCAAAAAGAAGCTCATGTACTTTTTTGAGGGACAGGCATTTTGCTTCAGGCAAAAGAACACTCATATGTGAACAGGGGCCATTGAAAGGAATGGGATTTGGCTTGTTGAGCGTTTTAGAGCTACAGACTTCAAGCAGAAAATCGATTAGGTGTGAATGGGGCCTTAAAGGGAAAGCATGCACAAGTGCCAGTGCTGGAGCATGAGCCAGTAAAAGAAACAGTTAAAGCTTAGCAGAAAATAAATTGGGAGCTAACACGGATTGAGAGCCAATAATGAAACTTAAAATGTCACTCAGGCTCCAAATATAATTTAAGTGTGTAGGTGGGGGTAATTTCCCCTTGAATTGTTACTTCTCCCAGTAGTAGAGGCAATAATGTAATTTTTGTTCTTTATTTGTGGTAGGAGCCAATTAGGAGTGGTCAGCTAAAAGAAGGATGTAGGAAGAAGAGTTGGCTGTGCTCTCTCCTCTTTGAGGAAGAGGCCTAGCTGGAATCGGAGGGCCCAGAACCTGGAATGGGAAACCTAGAGCTTGAATTTGTTAACAGTGGGTACCATAATGCTCCTTTCTTCTATCTAGCAGAATACTTGAACTGTTGATTTTGGACTGTTTCCCTCATTATTTGGATTATATTGAGCCAGTACTTAAAATGTTCCTTTTATGCTCAAATGGTAAAGAAGATATTTTTGAAACCAGAAGCCTCTGTGTGATGTACTAATAGAGAACAGAAGTGTAATTTAAAGTGCACAGCCAGTGCCTGGGTAGAAGAGTAATTGTGTTTTTGGTGCACACTTGGTCGACTCAGGAGTGGACAATGATTAGGGAAATGGAGTCACCATTCTAGCTGTGAGAACTAACCCTTCATGCAAATAATAAAAGGTAGGTACTCCTGCACTATCCCTTTAAAAACACTATAATAGTTAACTGCAGCAGGCACCGATTAGCGAATCAATGGCTAATATGTAAATAAAATGAAAACAGTGTTAATGCTGCACCGTTAATTGAATAACCTATCTGTGATCAGTATACGTGCCAAAAAATTGATTAATCCCCTAATGCAACATGCAGCAGGTGACCCGGGTCCCCATATACCATGGGCCCTAGGTGGTCAGTTGGAATCCTGGAGCCCTAATCTGGACCACAAGAATTGTAGGCCTAGAAAAGAAGTGCTCTGGGTGCATGGGGGTAATATGGACAGTGGGGATGTCACAGGAAGGTCTGGGACCAACAGCCATACACATGTACAGAGTATGGGCTTGGGCAGAGAATCCTGCAGACTAGCCCTGAAGGCTCTGTATGTAGTTGGGGCATATAGGATTAGGCATACAGGGGTTAATTTCAGTGCTGGCCAAGATGACCATAAACTCTAAGGGCAATAAAACTACACTATTAAAAGAGTTAAACAAACTACTCTTACTGTCCAGTCTCTTGGGTCATGAATTACTAGTTCCTAAGGACGTGGCAGGTTCTGGGATAAACCTTACTTATGCATAGGAGTTATAAACTCACTTGCAAAATGAAAGGTTTTTTTTGTACTTATGGTACAGATACAATAAAACACTTTCAACTGTATATTTAGCAGACCGAAAGGTAGCAAACAAGAGACGTTCATTGTTATAGGTTTACATACACTTTAACCCATGATGTCCGCCGGCCACCCGCGTTCGCTCCACAGAGAGGCAGAATGGGGATCTGTCAATGTAAACAAGCAGATCCCGGTTCTGTCAGGGGAGTAGAGAGAGATCATCTGTTCCTAGTGATCAGAAACAGCAATCTCTGTTTCTGTCAGGGCCGGCTCTGCCCTTCCTTCTCTGAGCTGGCCGCTCAGCTGTCGGCTAATTGCCAGCTCTCATCTCTCTCCACAGTTAACCAGCTGTTGTGGATCTGCTCATCAGTCCCGCCTACTTAAAGATCTCCAGCTCACTTCATTCCTGCCTTCGCCTTGGTCACATCACAAGAAACCATCTCCTGCGTTCCTGTTTAAAGACTGGCTTTGCTGACATCCCTTCTGGCTCCTTATCCTGCTTGCTGTTCCTCTACTTGGATCCCTGACTTCTCGCCTGGCTGATTACCCGATCTGGTTACTGAACTCTGGCTTGGCTGATTACCCGATCTGGTTACTGAACTCTGGCTTGGCTGACTACCCGATCCGGTTACTGGACTCTGGCTTTGCTTTGACTACGCTTACTCTATTTACCTTTTTATTTTTATTAATAAACAAGTATGATTTTACTGTACTTCTGTCTTGGTCTGGTTCATGGTTTCTGACACTCCCCCCCACAGTTAGAAACACCTCTCTAGGGAACACTTAACCCCTTGATCGCCCCCTTCTCTGCCAGTGTTATTTATGCAGTAATCAGTGCATTTTTATAGCACTGATCGCTGTATAAGTGTCACTTCTTCCAAAAAACTCTCAAAAGTGTCCGATCTGTCCATCACAGTCACAGTCCTGCTAAAAATCACTGATCACTGCCATTATAATAATAAAAACGCCATAAATCTTTCCCCTATTTTGTAGACGCTATAACTTTGCGCAAACCAATCAATATACGCTTATTGTGATTTTTTTTACAAAAATATGTAGAAGAATACATATTGGCCTAAACTGATGAAGAAAATAGGTTTTTTTTACTTTTTTTGGATATTTATTATAGCAAAAAAGTTAAAAATATTGGGGTTTTTTTTTCAAAATTGTTACTACAGTATTTTTTTGTTTATAGCGCAAAAAATAAAAACCGCAGAGGTGATCAAATACAACCAAAAGAAAGCTCTATTTGTGAGAAAAAAAGGACATCAATTTTGTTTGGGTACAGCTTTGCTCGACCGTGCAATTTTTAGTTAAAACGAAGCAGTGCCGTATCGCAAAAAATCGCCTGGTCATTAAGGGGGTAAATCCTTCCGTGGCTGAAGTGGTTAAGGAGTCTTTCTGAAGGCACAACTCCCCCATCTCTTCCTAGCAAGAACCTTTGGAATTCACTGCATGACATTCCCAGGTCAAAGTCTTCTGATTTGTTCCACTGGAAGCAGCATAACAGAAAGGGCAGGTGGTGCCCTTCAGGCACAGAAAATAACAGGCACAGGTCAGGGCACATGATGTTCGTTCATGTCAGACAGAAAGACATACAACAGGAACCATAGGACAGGCCTTTTTCTTGTTTAACCACTTGCCTACTGGGCACATAAACCCCCCTCCTGCCCAGACCAATTTTCAGCTTTCAGTGCTCTCACACTTTGAATAATTACTCAGTCATGTAATACTGTACCTAAATGAATTTTTGGTCCTTTTTCATACAAATAGAGCTTTCTTTTGGTGGTATTTGATCACCTCTGGGTTTTTAATTTTTTGCGCTATAAAAGAAGATAGACAGAAAATTTTGAAAAAAAAAATGCATTTTTCTTAGTTTCTGTGATAAAATTTTGCAATGCAATACCATATGTCTGAGACTTTTACACAGCCTGGCTACATACAGAGGCCCAATGTTAAAATATTGTGAAGCAACTTATAAATTAGAGATTAGGACTACAGATACCAGGGTGCCTTGGTGGGGCTCTGTAGCTTACGCATGCATTTGCAAATTTGTGCAACTAAACCCCTGTTTTAAACTCATACTGTTAGACCGGTTAATCTGGTTGGCCTCAGGCTGGTCGGCAACTAGAGCTTGGAATTCTCCTTGGATTTTTTCCTTGGTCCTTTTTTGTTATGCGTTGCCTTCCAATGCTCTTTGCTGTGAGGGCCAGTTATAGGTGAGAGCAGTGGTAATTTTTTTTGTAGTTCAAACAACGGCTCATCAAACCCTTTGGGAAGAAATGAGTCATCAAGGGAAGCCACAGCTTGGTATAGGCTCACACTCTATCTTGCAAAGTGGCCTCTATTTTACCATGAATCTTTGCCTGCATGACCCTGTTCTTAGCTTCAACAATACTCAACCTAGGCATTTTCCCGGTCTTTGCAAGCATATTTTTAGCAGCCACAGTGACCTACCATTTAGGAAACTAATAAATGTTAGGACAGGCCTTATTATAAAAACAGTAGCAATCAGGATTTACAGCTTATATACAATAGGGCACAAGGACCAGCAGGAACCTCTTGCTCAGACAATAACACAGTGCAGTGAACACTAATAGCAACATTGTTTGTGACAGGAGTTCTGTTTAATTCACTTTGGCTACAATTTCATGAAAGTAAACTAAAACTAAAGAAAATTCCTTTGATAACACATCAAATTTCCAATAGTGCAGCTTAATTCTTATCTAAGAAAACTGCAAAAAAAGACTTCATTTCTAGTTAATCTAAACATAAATATACAGTCCCAGTGTCTAGTGCACTGATGACATAATCTCCTAAGAAATCAGCTCTAGAAATAACCAAGCTGATAACCTCTTTTTAATCTGATCATTTCAGTATCCACTGAAATCCTGATTATCTCTGAGCTGTTCAACAGTCTAATTCTTCATACAGTATTCTGCCTTGTTCTGTATTAACTTTTCACAAAGTGATGGGTTGTTATTCATAACATACCTGTTTGAATCTCTATGTAGATAGATAAAAGTTGACAATTGATAGCACTGTATATTTTGCTTTCAAAAGACACTCAGGTGTTTGATTATACAGTATTATGCTGTCTGATAAACAGTGTTGGTAAGAATTATTGCATTGATTTAATCATGCGCTTCTTGGATTTAATTTATTTGTACACAGGTCTTTTGTTCACTAAAGCAGACCGGTAAATTTTTCATATCCATTTTATCAAATATAGCATCAGTCTAAAAACATATTAAATGACATAAAAAATGTTGGCAATGTGGAAAGACAACTGACTGGCAAGTTTTTCTTTATTTTGCAGGCTCATTCTATGAACATATACAGTATCTCACAAAAGGGAGTACACCCCTCACATTTTTAAAATATTTTATTATATCTTTTCATGTGACAACACTCTAGAAATGACACTTTGCTACAATGTAAAGTAGTGAGTGTACAGCTTGTATAACAGTGTAAATTTGCTGTCCCCGTAAAATAACTCAACACTCAGCTATTAATGTGTAAACCGCTAGCAACAAAAGGGAGTACACCCCTAAGTGAAAATGTCCAAATTTGGCCCAATTAGCCATTTTCCCTCCCCGATGTCATGTGATACATTAGTGTTACAAGGTCTCAGGTGTGAATGGGGAGCAGGTTTGTTAAATTTGGTGATATTGCTCTCACTCTCTCATACTGGTCATGGGAAGTTCAACACGGCACCTCATGGCTAAGAACTCTCTGAGGATCTAAAAAAAAAGAATTATTGCTCTACACAAAGATGGCCTAGGCTATAAGAATATTGCCAAGACCTTGAAACTGAGCTGCAGCACTATGGCCAAGACCATACATCAGTTTAACGGAATAGGTTCCACTCAGAACAGGCCTTGCCATGGTCGAACCAAAGAAGTTTAGTGCACCTGCTCAGTGTCATATCCAGAAGTTGTCTTTGGGAAAAAGACATAAGAGTGCTGCCAGCATTGCTGCAGAGGTTGAAGGGGTGGGGGCTCAAACTGTCAGTGCTCAAACCATACGTCGCATGCTGCATCAAATTGGTCTTCATGGCTGTCATCCCCAAAGGAAGCCTCTTCTAAAGATGATGCACAAGAAAGCCCGCAAACAGTTTGCTAAAGACAAGCAAACTAAGGACATGGATTACTGGAACATGTCCTGTGGTCTGATGAGACCAAGATAAGCGTATGTTCAGATGGTGTCAAGAGTGTGTGGCGGCAACCAGGTGAGGAGTACAAAGACAAGTGTGTCTTGCCTACAGTCAAGCATGGTGGTGGGAGTGTCATGGTCTAGGGCTGCATGAGTGCTGGACGGCACTGGGGAGCTACAATTCACTGAGGGAACCATGAATGCGAACATGTACTGTGACATACTGAAGCAGAGCATGATCCCTTCCCTTCTGAGACTGGGCAGCAGGGCAGTATTCCAACACGATAATGACCCCAAACACACCTCCAAGACAACCACTGCCTTGCTAAAAAAGCTGAGAGTAAAGGTAATGGACTGGCCAAGCATGTCTCCAGACCTAAACCCTATTGAGCATCTGTGGGGCATCGTCAAACGGAAGGTGGGCGAGTGTAAGGTCTCTAACATCCACCAGCTCCGTGATGTCATCATGGAGGAGTGGAAGAGGACTCCAGTGGCAACCTGTGAAGCTCAAGTGAACTCCATGCCCAAGAGGGTTAAGGCAGTGCCAGAAAATAATAGTGGCCACACAAAATATTGACACTTTGGACCCAATTTGGACATTATTTTGAGTGGACAGCAAATTTACACTGTTATACAAGCTGTACACTTAATACTTCACATTGTAGCAAAGTGTCATTTCTTCAGTGTTGTCATATGAAAAGATATAATAAAATATTTACAAAAATGTGAGGAGTGTACTCACTTTTGTGAGATACTGTATATATATATCTATATATATCTATATCTATATCTATATAGATATAGATATATATAGATATATATATATCTATATCTATATAGATATAGATATATATATATAGATATATATATATCTATATACAGGTATCTATATATAGATATATATCTATCTATATATATATAGATAGATATATATCTATATATAGATATATATCTATCTATATATAAATAGATAGATATATATATCTATATATAGATATATATATATACTCTGTGTAGCACACCCTCTAGTTAGTGCTAGATCTGCTAGAAGTAAGGATTTTTGACAGGGTAGGAAAATTTGGGCAGGACTAGCTGGTTGCTAGGCCTGTGTGTTGTAATTTTTGGCTGGGAGTGGCTCAGGGAGAGAGTTGAGTGACTGACAGATGGCATCACCTTTCCCTCCCCTCCCCCTTCCTTCTAGAAGGTCCTGGAAGGAGAGGAGGGGAGGAGAGGTGGAGCCGTCTGAAGTATTTGGGGAGCTTTGACCAATCCCCAACTTGGATTGGCAGGGGGTACGCCTCCTTAAATACCTGTGGTCAGCCCAGCTGGGGAGGAGTTGTCAGGAGGAATGCTGGAGTAAGAGGGTGTGGAGGATGGATTACTGTCAGGAACTGAAATTCGGCTGGATCATCAGGGACTGGGTGAATTTCAATCCATGTATGGGCACCGTGGATAAACAGAAGTCAATCTACCAATCAACTTTTGTGTGATTGCCCTCTTCTTCTGGCCCTCTTTTTTGGGGGCCTCCCTAATCAGGATAGTGCACCAAACCTTTGCTAAGTGGAAGAGTGGGTTTGTTAAAAAAGTTGGCAGTGCCTCTACCAAGGACACCAAAATTCCCTTCCTGGGAAACTAACCAGTAATCTAATTAAATGGGGAGCAGAGGAAGTACTGCTACCAGCATATAACATTAACTTCAAGTATATAGATGCACACCAGTATGGACATAATACAAGCTTTATATAAGAAAAGATTAATAATAGTACATACATCCAATGAACAATTAGGTATTATCAGCAAAGGGCACCATAGGAGTCGTGGTGAAAAGTACACATATACCTGGACATATAAAGTTATTAATAGAGATATCTCCAGATCAATATTGCAGCAAAGTTAATTTGCAGGGGCCCCTGAGGACAATTGTGATGTGGCATCCGTCTTTGTGCCAGAGACCCGAAGACAAGATCAGCAGTGATAGGAAGATCCTCCAACCATTGTCCAACCAGCCTGGAGTGCAGCTTCTCGCCGGCAGAAACTGTGGTGTGCCCCTGGAACTCAGTGTCAGCCTATCTACTCTGTGCTTAAGTTAGTCAGATGCATAATCTGGCTGACAGATGCATAATCTGGCTCTAGCCTATTCTAGTTATCAAGCCCTAAGCCAAGAATAGCTATAGAATCCCAGACTGGATTGGGTAGGATTAACTAAAATTACAGGAGCATATGCATATTAACTTAATTGCTATAAACAGATTAAACTACTAATATACTGGAAGGTGGCCACTACATACATACTGTACAGTAGCACAGACCTAGCTGTCTAGCACTGTTCATATGAGATAATAACAACAGGACAGAGACTTGTCTGTAACTAGGATTCAGATCAGATCAAGTTATGGGCAGCTACACTTAAACAGCCAGAACATAGGAACAATTATCTAATAGTCTCTACTTCTTGCCTGAATAAAATACAGTATTGCAGCAATGCAGCTCCTGTATGTGGACACGTGGTATCATCTCCTCTCTCACTCCACTTCCTTCTTCCCCCCAAAGACAAGAAGTGCTAATACATAATTTTATATAACACTGTGATATTAGCATTTAACAGTAGAGGGCAGCAGATCCCTACACTGCACTTTAAGTATAACTTATGTTTACACCCTGTAACTTCGTGTTAGCCAAATAAGTTGATGCCTGTCTGTAAATCAATTAAGAAAATATGCAATCTCATATTGCCAGATGAGTATGCTATTATATTCTCATGCGCATTCTCATGAAATGAACTATTCTAATTTAATTCTTCCACACAAAGGCTGGCACAATATGTACCTGTGTAATTATTAGACTAGGGGTAGTCAGACAGGGTTGTTAGGGGAATGTGGTCATTTAGGATTTGCAGAGAAATCTTCACCTATCATAACAATAGGTTTACTATAGATGGACATCTAGGCCTATGGATACCTAACAGTGGCTTTTTTTGGCTAATTACACCTGTATACAGGCATATACTGACCATTGGGACTGCCAGGAGTTTCCCAGTGGGCTGGTGGCTCAGTGGCTCAGTGGGCCGGTTTCAGTGACAGCCTGTCCAGTGCTGTGTCTTGGCCCAGGGAGCTTTGCTCTCGTCCCAATCCGATCCATAATTTTCGATGGACGGGAACAAGGCAAACTCCTGTGTCGATCCTGCCACTGTCATTCACCCTTCTGTGTTGATCCACCCGCTCTCCCTCCTCTCCTCTGGGTCGTTCCACATCTTGACTCAGCTCAGGGAGCGGGGCAATCCACTTAAGGGCACGGCTTAGCTTGGCTCGGGGGGGCAGGGCGGTCCACTGATGGGCTTTGCTCAGCTCAGCTATGGGGGCAGGGCAGTCCACTGAAGGGCTCAGCTTGGCTCAGCTCGGGGCATGGGGCGATCCGTTGTCTTGGTGCACATAAAGGCACCTTTTCCACAAATTTAAAACAATCTGCAAGGAGGAGAAGAGGATCCATTCCTGCCTTCATTTACTTGGACTGCACCAGAAACTTTAGGTCAGTGCATCGCCTGACAGCTCCATGCCACAGACAGACTGCCCTGCCACTAGCATCTGCTGAAAAGAATCTGTATGCTAATGTAAGGAGCACGGCTCTGGTTACCAGAGACCCCCCCACAGAGATCTAGGCCTTCTTAAAGAGATGGGAGCTGAAGCTGTGAGCTGATGGCTATATTTCAGCTAAGCTCAGGCAAATTAATCCCGCACAACCAGACATGTCTTAGGAATTAATTGTCTAAAGTTAAATATAGTTTCCACTTCTAGATGGAAGCTGCACTTTGCAAGGGAATTTTGCCCAGAGCTTAGTGAATGTGGTAAAATTTCAGTTAGCAAGAAAAACCCAATAATGTGCAAGGAAAAAAAAAGCTGCATTTTTTCTTGAACATGATTGGATGATGGAAGTCAGCAGAGCTTCACCTCATTCACTAAGCTCTGGGGAAAATTCCCATGCAAAGTCAACTTGCCATGCAAAGTAAACAGTCTATTTGCCTTTAGTAAACCAACCCCTTAGTCACAACTAGACATATCTTAGTGAATCTGACTTGACTGAGGCTGCTGGGTGAAAAGATGAAGGGTTGAAGTCTAGCATTGTGAAGTTACATTTTGGGTGCTTTTTTGGCACTTGTGGTTACAGAAGCAGCGCTAGAAAATACCACAAGGACAGCAAACTATGGTTTGAAGATTGGTGCACTCATTGGCACTGCAGTAAACTGAATAATGTAGCTGGAAACAACTCAAAGGCTGAAACACAGTGAGAGTGAAGCATACCAGAATATCCAGAGGTTAGACGGCATGGCAAAAAGATAAACTAAATTTGAACTAAGTCTACCTGAGGATTTTTTGTCCATTTTCCCTAATAGGACTGTATACAAATTTGTATGCCTGCCTGTTTTGTTTGGATTACTGGCATACTGTACTTGAAATGTCAGATGGTGACAGCCTCTTTAGATCTGAGGCTAGCCTCTTAGTGCCTTAGGAGAGGCTCTCTGTCTCATTTCCCCCTTTCTTCTTTCTTTGTCCCCTTCTTCTTTCTTTTCTTCCCTGTTTCTTTTCTTCCGACTTATTAAACCTTTTGGTAGTTTGGGGAGCAGTGTAGAGCTGCTGGTCAGCCGCCATCAGTCTCACTACTAGTTTGAGGGCTGTGTATGCAAACACAAAGACCAGCTGCCGTGATTGCCTCATGGCTGAGATGACCCCTCATCTTTGGTGAGAGCGTCCCCCGGTCTTGCAGCCCCTCTTTGGAGGATGTATCTCCTGCTCTTAAGAAATATAGACATTGCCCAAAATGGCATTATACCTTTTCTTTAGCAACCACTGGTGAATGTCATTAATGTTTTTATGTACCGTTTTTTTCTATATTTTATTGTATGGTTTTATATCTGTACGGTTTATAACCTAAATAAAAATGATTGGAAAAGAAAAGTAAGATGGTGTAATCCCAAATTGTAACCTTTGGAATTAAGTCCTTACTGTTTCAGGGTAGCAATGGACAAATGGTAGCAATGGACAACTTGTTAATTTCTAATCAAGACACATTGATATTTTCCTAATAACATGGTTCTACTATACATCTGAGTATCCTCTGTCACGCTGTACTCTAAAAAAGAAAGGCCAAGCTAGTGTTTTGGGACAGCAATCTGGAATCATTTCTCCATCCCTTAGTAATGAAAGGAAACCAAGTTTAGAGGGTCTATGGTTGGTCTTCCCCTTTCCATCTCTAGATTTGTGTTGTGCTTTTCCCTGTACCTGATAATGTTCTTTTCAATTGGACAACTGTTAGTTACCACTGAGGCTCTCTGTTTGGATAGTAAGCATTGTGGTGGAGCATCGATCCAATGTCTCCACTTTCTTCCATTTTTTTTCCATATCTGTATTCCCTGTAAACAAGTAATGAAAGTCACACTCCTTTGCAGCACCTGCCCACTGCTTTACAGCTGCAACCTGTGTACTGTATATATCACTCAACAGCTAGCCTCAAATTCTCTTGGTCACCTTCTCTTTCATTATTCTCTTTGTATTAGGGCAGATGTAGTTTTGCTCTGGGAATTAGTGTATCCCTTTTAAAAACCTAGAGAAGGGTGTTCAAGTCATTTAGCAACCACAAGGCCCACTTACAGAGCTTATACTATATTACAGCTGTAACACTAATTGAAAAAACCTCAGACAAAATGGCTTCAGCTTTAAATTATAGCATAGAGCTAGAGATAGGTAAATGATGATATCACCAATGAAAAAAAAAAAAAAAACACTTATTTTATTTTTCTTTGTGCTGGTTGTTCCCTGACAGTGGATGAAGAAGGTTGACAACAGATCTCAATACAGTTAAGAACCACAAGTTCTATTACATATTCTGGCCAGCTATTATGGAATTGCATGTGCCAGTATATGTGTCAGGCTCTTTCATGATGAGGTGCATCTGGAAAGCCTCACCCTCTTTTTCTGGCTATGCACACTGCACTTGTAATTTAATTTAATCCTTATCTTCTGTTACACGTCTTTACTGACTCTCTCATAGCACTCCATGCAAATTTAGTACCAGTTTTCAGCAAAATCAAGCTCAAGCGGAAAATGAAGGGGGGGCCCTATCTTAGCATCCTGCAGCAAACTGGATACTCATATTGATTTTATATTAATTTATAGCTCATTTAAGTTTTTCATGGAAGGTATTCCTTCAGATGTCCCTTGGATGATTTGTTACTGATCTCCAGGAATAAATTGAACTTGACAATAATATTTTCTGGTACATGAGATCACATGAAGTCTGAAACAGGTACAGTTTTACTAGTCTTTGTTGAAATAATATGGCCTAAATGCATTGTGAAACTGTTCTACAACACTTTGCTAAACCATTATATGTTTCCTAGTTGATTGGTGGCAGGCCATTAAATGATTTCACCAAATTACATAAAAAACTGCGATTAAAATTCATGCACTTGAATTTATTTTAAATGCAAAACCAGAGTAGTAGTGCTAGATACATGTGTCAATTAGGAAAAATATCTCCTAATGACATTCTTCTAATCTGGTTCTAGGTTTCATCCAAGGTTGATATGCTTGGTATAGAGATGCCTGATAAATTTACTTGGTATACTGGTTTTCATGATTTGTCTCATTTTGTCCTGCGTGATATTGGTCTATGACAGCTTGACCTACATGTACATACATTTTTATTCTTCGGTTTCATCTTAACCCAAGGCAACTGTCTGCCTACGAGGGTCACTATCCTTATTAGAACAGCACAGTCATAATGCTGCTAGCGAAAGATCTCTCATGTAGCTATAGTACTACACCTGAAGAAAGACATTATATTCATCTATTTCACCCGAATGAAAACAAATGACTGTGTGAAATCAGAGAACGATAAAATCTAATAAATGCATTTCATGTACTGACTGAGAAAGAGGCTGTTGGTACATACCAATCCATCATTAAACAAAGACACGTGTTTGTTAAAGTACAACTACACAGCTCTAAAAGGAAGAGAAATTGTGTTTTTTTGCATGAAATCAGATGTCTTTGTGGGTAGATTAAGTCCCTAAAAATACAGAGCACAGTGCGCTTTAACATGAACAGAATGGCATTTATTACATGAGTCTGAGAGTCATGACTCATTGGGAAAGCCGTTAACAGAATTCACATTTAATGCCATGTACAGTATAAAAGCCTGGTACTGACACATGAAGGGTGAAATAGTGTACAACAAAATGCTTCTCTTTACTAAACTGTCTAAAGGAAGTGGTTTTAAAATGAGGGGGTCATGTTTGGAAGGTTTTAACAGTTAGTGTATTAGACAACCTTTGAGGATGGGGGGCGTGTCTGGACAGGCAACAGAGAGGACGTGTGGAAGCCGAGCTCCGCTCAAAACACTAGAATCCACAGCCATCCTAGCTCATTTCTACTCCCTCAAGCTTCAACTCACTGACAAGAGAGACTGGTTTCCCTCTACTGCTGACGCTGCGGGATATTGGCTGAAATTGCTGCAGTTTTTAGACTCTGGCCTGCAGCCAGGCCTGAGCCTTGTGCACCCGCCGCCATCTTGGGGCCTGTTGAATACCCGGAGCCCGCCGCTCTCCTCTCTCATGGATCAGAGGACACGAGGGACCTTTGTCCTGGCTCCTATGTCAGGTCGCCATTGGCTATCACACATGGCCCGTGTGGTGGGATAATATTACTTCAGGATCTCCTCTCCTGCCTCCGGCTCCCCTCGTCCAGGCGCCATCTTGTGGCCTGCTGCTCCGGCCTTTACATCTTCAGGACACAGTGAGTAACGAGGCATCCGCCTATTCTTTCCTCTGCCGGCTCCTTTAATATTGTCTCCGCACTATTAAACCATCGGGTCCCCGAATTCTGCATTTTATAGAGACATTCTGGGCCGGTGGGGAACGACGCTCTCCCGGCCGGCTACTGTTTTTAGGAAAGTCCGCGGCTTCGGCCTGCTTCTGGAGGACGGCGGCCATCTTGGTGCTCCTAACACTTCCCATATTAACCTGGCAGCTGGCAGCCATCTTGGTGCTCCAAATACTCTCAAGATCATTTTAAGCTATTATATTATCTGCTAAGCTCCTGTCCCTATAGACTCTACTCAAGATAAATCTCCTGGCTCCTCTCTGTTGCTGCTTAAGTGAACTTATTTCTATTTGCATACTACCTGCATGAGCATCTTTCTGCAAGATAACCTTATCTTGATGTATGCACAGAATTGAACAGATGTGAGTAGGAGGTGCCCCTTGCAGCTATCGGCCTTATAATTCCAGTTATGCCAGCCAAAACGCCTAAACTATGGTCTGCCTCAGGTAAACGTTCAAGCAAGAGATCACTGTCCATTCCATTTTCCACAGGTTCCATTCAGCAATACTTAGCCAACGTACGTGGCGACCAGGCCCGAACCTCGAGAACGACGCCTCTCCATCATCTCACGCTGCTTCTGTGAGGGAGAGCTCTCCGGCCTCCTCATATTGCTCGGACCTTATGGACGATCCTGGATCCCCCGCGGGCTCTGAAATGTCTACACTTATGAGCGGTCTCAAAAAAGAACTTGCAGGTATGTTTCACAGTTTGGAGAAATCCATTAAAAAAGAAATAACTGCAGTTAGATCTGATATGTCGCATATCTTGGTCAGAGTAGAGGAAACGGAGCAGCGCCAAGACATGCAAGCATTAGCTATTAAAGAATTGCAGGACACTGTTACCCAATTGGCGTTTGCCAAACGTGCATCTTTATATAAGCTCGAAGACCTCGAGAACTGTAACCGTAGAAATAATATACGTGTTAGAGGTCTGCCGGAAGCCACTGGAGATACTGATCTTGAACCTTCTATAAGAGACATTTTTAATACTATACTGGGTAACCCTGTCACTACACCGTTACGCTTCGACCGTGTGCATCGTGCCCTACGACCTCGAAATGCTAACTCAGATCTGCCCAGGGATGTTATATGTCGCCTGCATTACTTTGAAGATAAAAATGCTATCATGTTGAAGATGCGGGGACTGCCTAACATTGACTTTGACGGGGCTACCATCACCATCTATCCAGACCTCTCTAAGGATACTTTAGATCATCGTAGAGCCCTAAAACCGCTCCTTGACCATCTACGCTCCGACGGGATCACATACAGATGGGGCTTTCCTGCCTGCCTGATTGCCACAAAAAATGGCCGCTCCCACGCGCTGAGATTTCCGGAGGAACTTACAACTTTTTTGCAGGATTTACATCTCTCGCCCATGGAACTTCCAGGCTGGCAGGATCCAATCCCCAAATTCTCCTGCCCCATGGACTCTCTTTGGAAAAAAACCCCCTCAAAGAAGAGGCGCACTTCTCTTCCAGGTTCTGCACAAAAACATGGTTGAAACATATATTTTTTCACCCACGCCTATGTCATTAGTGTAGACAGTCTCTCCCCTACAAGGGGAGTCCGATTCTGGCCGCTATGTTTTTCTACTTTTACTTGCCTACATATGACCAAAACGGACTCGCCATCAAGCTGACCAATGTTTGATCTTCTTTTTTTATTTTTTTTATTTTTTTTATTTTTAGGGGTTTTTTTTTTTTGGGTCATGCTTCAGGCTGGTCTACATTTGTGATTTCTCGTAGGGTGTACATTGTTTATACTGATTCTGGTTCTCTTTGTATGGTTTTTCATATCTCTAACTGGAACTTATTGTTTTCTTGTTGGTTGCAAGTTATTTGTTATTTTTTACAGGCCGTGTGCTGTCGGGGCACACTCCCCTCACTACCTCCCTCCTACAGCGTAACCCCGCCCCCATCTCCTTCTGGGGTAGGCGAGTGCGAACGGCCCTGAAGTTGTCCTATTCCATCCCTGCTCAGAGATTGAGATGGCCTTTCGCTCTCTCTTTCCCTAACGGGACCACTGCAGATTTCTGCGTGATATTCAATCGTTTCCCACAAGTTCATTGATTTACATGTATATTCTGTGTATATGTTTATCCTTTTCCATCCTTCCTCATTTCTCTCTCTACACTCTCTTTTTGTCTCCTTTCCCCCCACTTTCTCCTCCCTGCTGGCATGCTTGGCAAGCTAGGTTGAAGGTCCACTCCTTATTTTAAATGGCTAAGGTAAAGATTGTATCCTATAAAGTTAGGGGTCTTAATGTTGCTGCTAAACGACACCAAGTATATCGGGAGCTGAAACAAGCCACATGTTCCATTGCCTTTCTTCAGGAAATGCATTTAACTCACACGACTCCCCTTAAACTAACCTCCCCTAACTTTCCGCAGTGGTATTATAGTCTATCGGACACCAATAAGTCCAAGGGGGTAGCTATTGGTTTTTGCAGAAACATATCCTTTAGGTTATCTGATATGCTAGCGGATGAACATGATCGCTTTCTTTTTCTGAGGGGATTTATTGGAAATACTCAATGCACTCTCGCAAATATCTATTGCCCGAATTATAATCAACCAACCTTTCTCTCCCAAATACTGACTAAATTGTCACACTTCGCTAAGGGACTTACTATCCTAGCGGGGGATATAAACATGCCATTAGACCCTACTATTGATACGTCACAAAATCGTTCTCATATCTCTTTTAAACGATTGAAATTTGTGAAAAAACGGCTTCTAGATTTTCAATTAATGGATGTCTGGCGCCTTCTTCATCCTAAAGAGAAGGATTTTTCACATAACTCCTCAACACATCAATCATACTCCAGAATAGACAATATATTCTTAGATCATTTTCATCTCCCCCTCTTACACTCTGCTCACATAGGCACCGCATCTATTTCAGACCATGCACTTGTGTCGATGACATTGGCATTGCCTTCCCTACCCCGACGCACCACCAATTGGAAGCTGAATGACTCCCTTCTCTCTGATGAAGCGGAGGTTTCCATGTTGGCTTCCCATTTATCGCAATACTTTAAGGAAAACAAACCTTCTGACACCTCCCCCTCTATTGTGTGGGAGGCTCACATAGCTACTATTAGAGGCCGACTCATTGAGCTTGGTGCTCGGAAGAAAAGGGAGCATGGTCAACAAATTGACCAAGTTTTACAACAGATAGCGGCTCTTGACAAGCAACATAAACTTTCTTTACATATTGAACACCTTCAATCCCTCACACTTAAACAAGAGGAATTAAAATCCCTCCTTAATTTAGAAACCAAGCGAAAGTTCCAGCGCCTGTCACAGAAATTTTACGAATGGGGGAACAAACCTAGTAGATTGTTAGCTAGATCATTAAATACTAAACAATCGCAATCGTTTATTCCCAAAATCAAACTTCCGTCAGGTGCATTAGCTCATGCAACTCCAGACATCGCTAAAGCCTTCAGAGCCTATTATGCTGACCTGTATAACGTCAAAAACAACTTATCCTCTCTTCCTCATAAGGAGAGACGGAATCGCATGCTTTCCTACTTGAAAGAAGCTAATCTTCCTAAATTGCCCATATCTGTCCTTAAAGAATTAGAGGAAGACGTCTCGGTTGAGGAATTTCAAGCAGCATTAAAGTCTTCACCTTCTGGCAAAGCCCCTGGACCTGACGGGTTCACCATTCTTAATTATAAAACATTCAGTGACATTCTGCTTCCTCGCCTTTCCGCATATTCAAAAACTCTATCTCTCACTCCTCAGGTCTACGCCCAGAATCACTTTCAACTCATATCACTGTTATTCCCAAACCAGATAAAGATCCTACCCTTTGTAACAGTTATAGACCAATATCATTAATAAACGTTGACATTAAATTATTCCCCAAAGTAATGGCAAACCGCTTACTTCCTCTCATACCCAAATGGATCTCGGCAGACCAATCAGGTTTCATACCCACCAGAGAAGCAAAAGATAATTCCCTTTGTGCAATCTCCTTGATTCAATATGTTCAGCGATGCTCCCAGCCCACCCTACTCCTTTCTACTGATGCAGAAAAAGCTTTTGATAGGGTGGACTGGGAGTACCTTAAGTTGACCTTACGCCACTTTGGTCTGGGACCTAAAATGTTCCATCGTATCTCATCCCCGTATTCTGACCCCTCAGCACAAATTAGAATTAATGGGACGCTAAGTGACCCCTTTGTTCTACATAATGGAACCAGGCAAGCATGTCCCCTCTCCCCTCTCCTTTTTGCTATTACCTTAGAACCCTTCTTAGCTACAATTAGGAATAATGTCAATATCAAAGGCATACAAATAGGCAACAGATCCCATAAATACGCAGCTTATGCAGATGATGTTCTATTTTTCATTCAACAACCACGTATTTCGATTCCCAATTTGATGTCTGCATTTTCCACATTTCATTCAATTTCTAACTTCAAAATAAATCCGAAATTTTAAACATTAACATCTCTAAGTCCTAGGCTCTCTCTCTCAAACCCCTCTTTCCCTTTAAATGGGAACCGAAATGTATGAAATACTTAGGTATTTATCTTACTTCTAATCTCCACTCCCTTTTTCGATATAATTATATTCCCATGCTAAACAGAATCAGAACTGATTTACGAAATTGGTCTAACTTGTCCCACACTTGGTTAGGGAAAGTAAATATAATTAAAATGAACATTTTACCTCGCATCCTCTTTCTCTTTCAAATGCTACCATTGAGTGTTCCAGTGGGGTTTTTTACTATTTTACAATCCATAATTTCTCGCTTTATCTGGAAGGACAGACATCCTAGAATATCCAGAGAGTTATTGTTTCGTTCCAAATGCTCAGGTGGTCTGGCACTTCCCAATTTCAAAACATATTATAATTATTGTATTGGCCAGAATAGCTGAGTGGAAATATGCTCTTAACTCGAAGTTATGGGTACAAATTGAGTATTCCTTAAGTGGCATGGATCTTTCAATAGCTCCCTGGATACCCCGCTCCCACAGGAACCTTGCTTGTACTACCTCGGCTGTCACCATATCCTCTCTAGATGTATGGGACGCCTTACATAAAAAACTTTCTTGGACTTATGACTCCCCCCTATTACTTCTCCTCAATCATACATACTTTTTTGCCAGGTCTTCTGGATCCAGGTTTTAAATCATGGAGGCCGGAAGAGCCTCTCTTGCTCCATCATATTCTAAATGGCAATGTACTAAAACCATTACCTGCGATCCTCGCCCCTAAACCTGCCACGTTTCTAGATAAGTGGAGATACCACCAAATACAACACTTCCTAAGCTCTCTTCCTAATCCACTTAGGGGCGTCAGTGATTTAAACATTATAGAAATTATATTTTATCCAAAAGACCCTCCTCTACATAGCATTTCGCTATTTTATAAAGCCCTTATCACTCTTCAAAATCCCGGCTTCCCACCTTACTTGACTAAATGGGAAGATGACTTTGATCTTTCCCTGACTGACAACCAAAAGGATAGGATCCTACAATTAGCCCACACTTTGTCACTAGCCTCAAAAATGTCAGAGGTCAACTATAAATTGCTCACTAGATGGCATTACACCCCAGTTAGATTGCACCAAATGTTCCCCGCCAGCTTCCCATTGTGCTGGAGGAACTGTGGGAACAAAGCTACTCATGCACACATATGGTGGTTTTGTCCACTTATCCGTCCGTATTGGGATGTCATTCGTGATCTGATTGTTCAGATTGCTGATGTTCACATACCAAATGACCCGTGGGCTATTCTCTTCCATGTTACAAAAACTCCCATAAGGTCGTACAAACGCTCAATCATTCCACATCTATTGAATACTGCCAAGGCCCTAATTCCCACTTTATAGGGTCAACCAGTAATTCCTTCTATAAAAAATTGGCTACAAATGATTGACAACGTATACCTCATGGAGAATATCACCCACAATATCAGAGGGACCTCTCAGAAACATTCTTTAATTTTGGGATCCTTGGAAAAAATTTCAGACCACTTCCTTATATAAAAGTCTTATTACACAAACCCCTTAAACTTATCATTCAAACTTAGCCACCTAGCATTGCATTTAATTTCGCTAATGCACCCATCTTTTCAATACATGGCCCTGCATGTTGGCAACCCTCCACCTCCCTTCCCCTCCCTCTTAACCTTTTTCCTTCACTTCTTCCTCTTATATCCTTTCCCATTTTTTTTTCTTTTTCTTCTACTCTTTTTCTTTCCACACTTTTTTCCCACTACTCTTTCTTAGTGTTTAATTTCAATAAACCAAAGCAATATGTCTTTATTTAACTACGTTCGGTTCATTGTGCTCACATAGTTTATACCCTTTGCCCAATCAGCTAGTGCGCTGACTTTATGTGTCTTTCTGGAGGCAATTATCCTATTCAGTGTGGTATATGTGAGTACTGTTTCCTTTGTTATTGTAAAAATGGAAATGTTCTCTATTTCGAGTTTAATTGTATCTTTGTTATATTTTTCTTTAATAAGAATTTATTAAACAAAAAAAGACAACCTTTGAGATGTATTTTCATGAGGTTGATTTATTCACCGGTTCCCAACCGGCTCATGCAGACTTACTGCGGCACAATGGCTCTCCTGGGCTCTCCTCCCATACATATACAGGTTTCCCTTTAAGAGCCGCCAAAGGGCACGTGCCTGCTGCGTGTGGCCACCGGTCGCGATCACCGCCGTCCACGTGTGATCGCGTGCACGGGGATTTGTGTGTGTAAACACACAAATCCCTGTCCTGTCAGAGGAGAGGAGACAGATTGTGTGTTCCTACTAAGTAGGAACAACGATCTGTCTCCTCTCCTACTCAGTCCTATCCCCATACAGTTAGAACACACCCAGGGAACACACAGTTAACCCATTGATCTCCCCCTAGTGTTAACTCCTTCCCTGCCAGTGACATTTACACAGTAATCAGTGCATATTTATAGCACTGATCACTGTATAAATGTAAATGGTCCCAAAAATGTGTCAAAAGTGTCCGATCTGTCCGTCGCAATACTGCTAAAAATTGCAGATTACCGCCATTACTAGTAAAAAAAAAAAAAAGTTATAAAAAATGCCATAAATCTTTCCCATAGTTTGTAGACACTATAACATTTGTACAAACCAATTAATATACGCACTTTTTACAATTTGGCACTGCATTGCTTTAACTGACAATTGCGCGGTCGTACGACGCTGTACCCAAACAAAATTTGCATCCTTTATTTCCCACAAATAGAGCTTTCTTTTGGTGTGATTTGATCACCTCTGCGGTTTTTATTTTTTGTGCTTTAAACAAAAAAAGAGCAACAATTTTGACACAATATTTTGTACTTTTTGCTATAATAAATATCCCCATTTTTTTTTAAAAAAAGCAAATTTTTTTCTCAGTTTAGGTCGGTATGTATTCTTCTACATATTTTTAGTAATAAAAATCGCAATAAGTGTATATTGATTGGTTTATGCAACAGTTATAGCGTCTACAAAATAGGGCATAGATTTATGGCATTTTTTTATTATTATTTTTTTTTTACTAGTAATGGCGGCGATCTGCGATTTTTATCATGACTGCGACATTATGGTGGACACATCGAACACTTTTGACACATTTTTGGAACGATTGACAATTATACAACGATCAGTGCTATAAAAATGCACTGATTACTGTATAAATGGCACTGGCAGGGAAGGGGTTAACACTAGGGGGCGATCAAGAGGTTAACCGTTTTCCCTGACTGTGTGTTCTAACTGTAGGGGGGAGGGGACTGACTATAGGAGATGACAGATCATGGTTCCTAGCTATTAGGAACTCACAATCTGCATCTTCTCTCAGAACAGAACAGGTATTTGTGTGTTTAAACATACATATCCCTGTTCTGCCTCTCGTGCGCACGATCGTTCATGGCCGGCGTTCATCGACAGCTCAGCTATAGCTGGCCATAAATTATACAATTTTCTCATTCAATTTCATTTAGATTTACCTTTGACTATGTAGCGCAAGGGACTGTCTGATTGCATACAAATTCAAGTGTTCAGGTTTGACCTCATGTTATATGGTTTTGGTAAATCTAAAGGAAAGTTGTACAAGAAAATTGTATAATGGTGACCAGTCTATGAGGAATTGAATTTATTCTCTCTTGAGAAGAGGAGATTAAGGGGGATATGATCAACATGTATAAATACATAAGTGGTCCATATAGTGAACTGGTGTAGAGTTATTTACTTTAAGGTCATTCCAGAGGACAAGGATGCACTGTTTATGTCTGGAGGAATAGAGATTTAACCTCCAAATACAGAAAGACTTATAAGAGCTGTGAAAAATGTGGAATACACTCCCTAAAGAGCTGATTCTGGCCAGGCCTGGATTCCTAAATGCACAAAATATCATTGGATACTAATATTTATAGATAAAAGTTGATTCGGGGAATATCCCATTGTCTCTTGGGTATCAGGAAGGAATTTTTTCCCTCGCAGGAGAAAAATGGATCATGGTTTATTGGTTTCTTTTTGCCTTCCTCTGTATCAACTGTAGGTACAAGATTGTGATTATTGAGGTCTATGTAACTATGAAAATTTTAGTGTCATTTTAAACATGACAAATTATAGAATAACATTTTTATCTACAGTGACTTTTTTAAACATCGGTCAAAAATTTGTTTTTAAAGTTTTGTTACTTTGTTGTTGATTTACTACAACTGCAGAGTGCAAAATCTGGTGCAGCTTCTAACTTGTTAAAGCTTGTTAAAGTAAGGCCCCTTTCACACATGCGGACCGTATGTCCGTATTTCATCCATCCGTTTTCGGATGAAATACGGACATACATGCATCCCTATGGGATAGCGGGTGTCAGCGGATGTACATCCGCTAACACCCGATGTCGTCCGCCTCCGCTCTCGTCCGATTCTGCGGACGGAAGAAAATCCTATTTTTCTATCCGTCTGCAGAGCGGATCGGAGGAACACGGACAGACGGTCCGTGTTCCTCCGATCCCCCATAGGGGAGAGCGGAGATCTGACAGGGCGGTCCCTGCACAGTGTGCGGGTCCCGCCCTGTCATCTGCCTGCTCAGCTGGGGAAAGCGGAGCGATCCCCGCTGAGCAGCGGATAAACACGGGGCGGATCAACACGGATCCGTCCCGTGTGAAAGGGGCCTTAGACTTGACAAAAAATCTGGAAGCTGATTGGTTTTTAAGCAGAGGTGCACCAGATTTTGCAACTCTTCAGTTTAATAAATCAACCCTAATATCACAAATAGAAAGCTTTATTTTTCCTTAAAAAAATAATATACTTTATGTTTAACATTGTTATCTTAATCCCTTTGCGCCAACCATACACAAATCTGTGGCTTGAAGGAGTTATACCGGGGTGATGCAGTACCGTTTTTTAGAGCCAGCAGTTGGCTTTTTAGTGATAACAACAGATGCGGCTGAAAGCCGTTCGCCTGTTATCCTAAGGAGGGGACGCCCCCCCTCCCGCTGCCTTTCGCCGCTCTTCCCGGGCTTCCCGTCCCACCGGGAGACCTGAGCCACCAGCCGGCGCATCTGTCGCCTAGGCTGGGACCCGGACAAAGCTGGATTTAGCTCTCCGATGTAAAATCCCGGAAGCGACATCACATTGTCATTTCCGGTTTACTCCGCTGCCAATGGCGCAGATTTAAAAAAATGACAGTATTCAGAATCGCCGACTTTGGCGATCTGTGCAAAAAGTGCAAAGGAGGCATTTGGGGTCTTTAAGATCCCACCACCTATTACTGTTACAGCAATAAAAGTGATCAGATTTTTTTTTTAAAGGGACAATGTAAAAAAAAGAAAAAAGAAAAAAAGAAATAAGAAAAAAAAATGTTTTAAAGCGCCCCCGTCCCCGCATGCTCACTCAGTAAAGAAAATGCATACATAAGTCGCACCCGCAAATGTAAACGGTGTTAACATCACACATGTGAGGTATCGCTGTGATCGTCAGAGTGACAGCAATAGTTCTAGCTAAAGACCTCCTTTGTAACTCTAACCTGGTAACTGCTTGGTAACATTTTTTAAAGCGTCGTCTATGGAGATTTTTAGGTACCGTAGTTTGTCGCCATTCCACGAGTGTGTGCAATTTCAAAGCATGACATGTTAGGTATCTATTTACTTTCACAATATACAAAAAAATTGTGCAAACTTTACTGTTTAGTTTTTTTTAATTCAAGAAAATGTATTTTTCCCCAAAAAATGCGTTTGAAAGACCGCTGTGCAAATACTTTGTATGTACATAAAATATTGCAACAATCCCTATTTTATTCTCTAGGGTCTCTGCTAAAAATATATATATAATGTTTGCAAAAAATATGGATTTTAACTTGTAAGCAACAAATGTCAGAAATAGCCACAAATAATGACAAGATTATTGCCAAATAAATAGGTCCATAGCAGAAATTTGAAAACTGAGCTGGTCCATAGTGGGTGTATAGATGTGAGAGCTGAAATAGTTAATGATAACTCAATATTATACAAATATAAGAGTAAGGTTAAAGAAAAGGTTGAGCAGAAATCCAAGCAATGTACCAGCAATCTCAGGAATAATGCAGGAGGAAGAGTTTCTTACCCTCAGGGATTCCTTAAACTAAATAAAGGTGAAGAGGAAGTGGAGACTTATGAGGAAAATGAAAAAATACTGTCTGACACAAAACAAAGGAGAACAGATACAAACGGTCCAGTTAGGATAATAAGAAGTAAGACCGTGACAACAACATCAGATGATCAAGTCCAACCAGACAGGATATAATTGTATTTTTAGGTCTGTGGGCCCTACATACCTTTCAGTAGAGCAGGGACGTGCGGTGAGGTCAGTGGCTAGTGAGGCACTAGCTAGTATCAGAGCCAGATACACACAGGTTACATACACTGCGATTGTTAGAGCGAGAGCAATAATTCTAGCACTAGACCTCCTCTGTAACTCTAAACATGTAATCTGTAAAAAAAATGTAAAGCGTCGCCTATGGAGATTTTTAAGTACTGAAGTTTGGTGCCATTCCATGAGAATGGATGAACCGCATTTAGTTGTTGGATGCCGGTTTGGGCTGTCAGGATTTCAGAAGCTGTTTGTTGTAAAGCTACGATCAGCTACTTATATATTACAATCATCATTTGCCAGCTGACTCCTCAACGGCTACTCTTAGGACCTGCCAATTGGCCCCAGTGAATCTTCAGATCATACCCTGCTCATGCGGTTTTTGTGGGCGGGTTAAGAGAGTCTCTTTTTGTCTCTCCCTCTTATTATTACTATATTTTTTTAACATCTTTCTTTGATTGGGCATGGATGTAAAACGTCCTTTAAAATAATTACACTAACAGCCTTTGGAGCCGAAAATCTACCTGGCCTACCTGTCCTGAATCTCTGTTGTTTTTAACCAGAATAGTATGGAATGCTAATTCAGCAACTCATTACAATACAATAGAAATTTCTCTTGCTAATACTCACCCCTGAGGAAGGAGATACGTGTACTCCAAAACGCGTTGGGTACAAGAGTATTTTGTACTATTGTATATATATTGATGTAAATGTCATACATGCATTCCCCATGTTACCTGTTACATGATTCATACTTTTTTTATACCATATGTTTAATAAACTATTTTTGTATCAAAATACTATTTTACTCTCTATGTGCCTAAAAAGTCCACCACTAGGGGTTTTTGTTTCTTAGCAATTTTAAAGCGTGACATGTTAGGTATCTATTTACTTGGAGTAACATCATCTTTCACATTATCCAACAAAAAAAAAACGCCTTTGAAAATTCCTGCGCAAATACCGTGCAACATAAAAAGTTGCAACGACCACCATTTTATTCCCTAGAGTGTCTGCTAAAACTATATATATATATATATATATATATATATATATATATATATATATATATATATATATATATATATATAATTTTTGGGGGTTCTGAGTAATTTTCTATCAAAAAAAAATAAAGATTATTACATGTAGGAAAGAAGTATCAAAATTGGTCTGGGTGGCAAGGGGTTACTTACCATAAGTATTATACAAATAATTCATATATATTGTTTTTACGGTAATTTGCTATATTTTCAAAAACTGTACTCAAGCAGGTGGCGTAACAGACAAATTACTGAAAGATGAAGTTATAACTTCAAACCAGTAATTTCACAGTAAATAGATAAATAATAAATTATTATCTTATAATATATAGCATAACAATATATGATTTAGCTTGATTATAACAGTACCTTTTCAACAGCAGCAGATTCTCATTCTCCCTCTTAACTGTGTGAGAAAAACATGGGATTGTGGGTAAATCCCATAAACCCATGTTTTTTCCTTGTAGTTAAGAGGGCTGGGCTGAAAGGGAGCATTTGTCTTTTAGACACATGCCCCTTCTATGACACTACAGTGAGAGGTGTGCCTCCAATGCAGCATTTTTATTGAACAGCTGGGGCCAATGGTACTTTACCATTGGTCCAAGACTCCAAGCTGTCCATTGAGCTCAGTGCCTCTGACAAGAATTGAGGAGAGGCACTGTGAGCTCAACCTCTCAGTCTGCTGCAAACAGAGTGTGCCAGCTTGTATTTAAACTGGTCGATCTGTATGTAGCTTCTGACAGGCTGCGCAAGGAGCCCCGTATCTCCTGAACCATAGGTCGCAGGAGCCCCACATTTTTACCAGTGGTGGGGTAGGACTTAGGCTACCTACCCCCCGAAGGGGGTCTCTGTGACCTCAGGTCGCCGAGCTACGACCCTCTAAGCTCGATTTTTTTATTTTCTTATCTTCTTGCTCTGCCTCCCCTGACTGCACGTCCCTGCAGTAGAGCTTATTATGTATATGCTCTGGAAGCAGCATTACAGAGTTGTAAAATAGAAAGGATTTCAATGGCTCTTGATGAACTTTGATACTGTAAATGTTTTCTTGTGATGACCAAGGATAAGAAGACTCAGTGATGAAGTTAATCTCCCTGTGTCTGGTGTAGTTATGCTACTGATTATGATGATTGTTTTTGAAAATAAAATTCATTCCCTTGTATTATTCAGTAAAGCAAAGAGCAATGGGCAAAAAATGTGCTCAGAGCAGTAACCCATGATAACAAAAAATCTACTGATCTTCAAGCTACGCGTAATAGCACTTTCTATATCATCGTGCTCTTTACATTGTCATTTGTTGAACTAGGTAGGGTATAAATATAAACTTAGTTATAGACCTTAAAGCAAGTCTAAAATTTTGGTCCCCATTTTTTATAAGAGGCAGCGATTCCAAAATATGTAAAGCTTTGCTAGGCAACCTGTCGATTGTAGTCATCCAGTAAAATGTAGGCCTTCTGGGTTAGGGAGAGAAGGAACCATGAAATTAATGCTTTTAAAGGTTATGTGCATCAGCAGAAGAGCCATTGTTCTGCAGTCTTATATTAACTCAAAGCTTGTTTCTTGGATTCTGGTCAGAAGGCAAATGCGAGAGAAAAGCACTTCCCTGCACAGGGCATATTTTCTTTTTAAAGGTACCCTCTGCTGCGTTTTCTTTTCGGAGTAGATATTGTGATTCAACACACACTAATCTTTTTCTTTTCTGTTATTGACCCATGTCTGAAACATATATCACATCTTTTCTTGCTGAAGTATGCATGAACTGTGCCCTTCTATTACTGACCCTTAGGTTTGTATCTCCTGCCAATTAATATGTATATCATTTTGGCCTACACTGATTGTCATTCATAGGTCTTAGTTCTGCTCTAATATACATGCTGACCATTCCTATTATCTGAGTTCCTCACTAAAGATCCAAGATAGGCTATCTGAGATCTGGGAAATAGACTATTTGTAGTTATTTTTGTAACACAGTCATATTTCCTTGAAAAGATCTCCAGTTTCAGGAAGAGACGTTGGAACCCTGTTCATGTGCTTTTTCTCACTGATTGGTTGATGTCTCCAAGCTAACCCAGCAGTAGGAATGAGCAAATTGGTCTGTGTTTAATTTGTTGGCCATTTATCTAAGTCGTCATGAAGTCCACCGTTTAGAATGTTTAAAAAGTTAAAGTTAATAAAATAATAAAAACATTTTTATGGTCCCCAGCTCTCAAATACATGCACATACAAACATAAAAATGCACATGAGGTGCACCTATGTATGAAAATGATGATTGCATCACACATATTATGTATCCACATAATAATTTTAGGATCAATATATATTATTTAATGGTAAAGCCTTATGCCGCGTACACACGGTCGGACTTTCCGGCATACTTGGTCCGGCGGACCAGAGTGTGCCGGACAATCCGCCCGTGTGTAGGCACCGGCGGACTTTTCCGGCGGACTTTTTCCCAAAAGCCCGCCGGACCTAGATTTGAAGAAAGTTCTAAATCTTTCCGCCGGACTCAGTTTCGGGCGGAAAGTCCGCTCGTGTGTGTGCTGGTCCGACGGAAAGCCCGCTCGTGTGTAGGCTGGTCCGACGGACCAGATACAACACGAGGGCAGGGTATTGCATCTCACGCTCGCTGCAATAGGAAAAACACATTTTCCTATTGCGGCGAGCGCGGAGCATACCAGGCCCTTAGGTCTGGTATGGATTATAAAGGGGAACCCCGCTACGCCGAAAAAACGGCGTGGGGTCCCCCTAAAATCCATACCAGACCCCGATCCGAGCACGCAGCCTGGCCGGTCAGGAAGGGGGGTGGGGACGAGCGAGCGCCCCCCCCCCTCCTGAACCGTACCAGGCCGCATGCCCTCAACATGGGGGTGGGTGCTTTGGGGGAGGGGGGCGCCCTGCACCCCCCCCCCCCCAAAGCACCTTGTCCCCATGTTGATGAGGACAAGGGCCTCTTCCCGACAACCCTGGCCGTTGGTTGTCGGGGTCTGCGGGCGGGGGCTTATCGGAATCTGGGAGCCCCCTTTAATAAGGGGGCCCCCAGATCCCGGCCCCCCACCCTATGTAAATGAGTATGGGGTACATGGTACCCCTACCCATTTACCTAGGAAAAAAGTGTAAGTAATAAAACACACTACACAGGTTTTTAAAATATTTTATTAAACAGCTCCGGGGGGGGGGATCTTCCTCCGGCTTCGGGGGTCTTCTTCCGGCTTCGGGGGTCCCTCCGCTTCATCTTCTCCCGGCGTCCGGTTGGTTCTTCTCCGCTCTCTTCTCCCGGTGTTCCTGTTCTTCGGCCGGCTCCTCTGCTGTCTTCAAGTAGCTCTCTTGCCAGCAGAGGTCCGGACTTCTTGGCTTCTGGGCTTCTCTTCCCCAGATGTTGACACGACGCTCTCTCCTGCTGGACTGCTCTCCGAGGGCTGCGTTGTGACTTATATAGGTGGAGACCCCGCCCCCTTTTGATGTCACAGTCCCTGGGCATGCTGGGACTGTGACGTTTTAGGGGGCGTGGTCAACATCACCCAGTGACCACGCCCCCTAAAACGTCACAGTCCCAGCATGCCCAGGGACTGTGACATCAAAAGGGGGCGGGGTCTCCACCTATATAAGTCACAACGCAGCCCTCGGAGAGCAGTCCAGCAGGAGAGAGCGTCGTGTCAACATCTGGGGAAGAGAAGCCCAGAAGCCCAGAAGCCCAGAAGTCCGGACCTCTGCTGGCAAGAGAGCTACTTGAAGACAGCAGAGGAGCCGGCCGAAGAACAGGAACACCGGGAGAAGAGAGCGGAGAAGAACCAACCGGACGCCGGGAGAAGATGAAGCGGAGGGACCCCCGAAGCCGGAAGAAGACCCCCGAAGCCGGAGGAAGATCCCCCCCCCCGGAGCTGTTTAATAAAATATTTTAAAAACCTGTGTAGTGTGTTTTATTACTTACACTTTTTTCCTAGGTAAATGGGTAGGGGTACCATGTACCCCATACTCATTTACATAGGGTGGGGGGCCGGGATCTGGGGGCCCCCTTATTAAAGGGGGCTCCCAGATTCCGATAAGCCCCCGCCCGCAGACCCCGACAACCAACGGCCAGGGTTGTCGGGAAGAGGCCCTTGTCCTCATCAACATGGGGACAAGGTGCTTTGGGGGGGGGGGGCGCAGGGCGCCCCCCTCCCCCAAAGCACCCACCCCCATGTTGAGGGCATGCGGCCTGGTACGGTTCAGGAGGGGGGGGGGGCGCTCGCTCGTCCCCACCCCCTTTCCTGACCGGCCAGGCTGCGTGCTCGGATCGGGGTCTGGTATGGATTTTAGGGGGACCCCACGCCGTTTTTTCGGCGTAGCGGGGTTCCCCTTTATAATCCATACCAGACCTAAGGGCCTGGTATGCCCCGCGACGGGGCTAGTAAGGTGTCAATCTCGCCGATAAAAGCGGCAAGATTGACATCCTTTTCTAGTCCCGTCGCACCTGAGTCACGTTCAAAATGAACGGACTTGTCCGTGTGTGGGCAAGTCCGTTCATTCTGAAAGTCCGCCGGAACTCCGGCGAAAGTCCGTCGGAAAGACGGGCGGACTTAGCCCGCCGGAAAGTCCCGGCGTGTGTGGGCAAGTCCGTCCGTTTTAAAGTCCGGCGCACCTGGCGGACAAAGTCCGTCGGAAAGTGTGCCGGACCAAGTAGGATAGAAAGTCCGCTCGTGTGTACGCGGCATTAGCATCGCCTATGGACAATTTTGGGTACCATAGCTTGTTGCCATTTCACAGATGCCTGCAATTTTTTAGCTTGTCATGTTTAGCATCTATTTACTCAATGCAACCTCATATTTTATATTTAATAGCATATTGGTAACATACTGTATTGTGTTTGTATGCAGTTTTTATGCAGAGACATTGTTAAAAAAACCTGTTGTGCTAGTGTCATACAAAATTGCAACTACATCTTATTTCCCATATATGGCTATTCTCATGCCTAAAATTAACATTTTAACGTGTGTTTTAAAAAATGGCACTGGCAGTGAATTGAAGCTATATGGGGTGTTACAGAACAGTACATTTCTCATGGAGGTGTCAGCACATTCTGACATCAAATACTTTGTTTTACATTTAGCTTTGCTTAAATACAGCAGCAACACCCCAATCTGATTTATTTCAACTTGGCAAAAAAGGCTTTATGTAGGTTGTGGCTGCAAAACTGATTTTCTAACCAACGGTAAAAGGGCTTGAATTGATCGGTGGAAATAACAGCCACAACGGAGCTAAAATCTAAAGGAAAGTTGACTATAAATAAAGCTAAAGGCCTCAACTGTGTGCCAGTTTCATAGAAAACATATTATGTCATAATATAGCTCTTCTTTTTTTATGCAGTACGACACTGTGTTGCATTAAACATTTAAGAAAATGTTGAAACAGACTCCAAAAAAACACTTTAAAACCACAACCCAACATTCCAGAGATGAGGCACACAAATAGCACAGTGCCTGGAGAATATTTAAGCAGCTTGATTGGGTCACAATTTAGGAGGGAGAGATAAGGCAGTTTTTGTTATGAAATAAAAATTAGAGTGTATTATCTAATAAACAACAGCCAGAAATATTGTACAGTCTCATTAAACATTATATAAACTGTTTAACCGTATTTAATCATTTACACAGGTTTAATCATGAAATAAAATTTAGAATGTAATTCTGTATTTCTGAGGCAAAGGCCAGAAATATTGTACAGACTCCATATATTATATGTTAGACTTTTTACTAAGATGCAATTTCAGAGACCTGGAAGGTTTTGTCATGAAATAAATAATAGAGTGTATTTTTTTTTTATTTAATCTTTATTGAGAAATTTTTCATACAAAACATACAAAATAATAGAGTGTATTATAGCATAGACAACAGCCATAATTATTGTACAGACTCCATATACAATAATTAAGCATTTGTTGTAGGTTGCATTTTGAAAAGGACAGACAACTTTTCAAAAAGCAAAATCAACATTAGGGTTCAAATATATCACATAAATACTGTGCTGACTCTATACACAGTGTTTAAGCACTTGTAGTAGGCCACATTTTGAAAAAGACAAATACCAGTCAGCAGTAACCTTGAGTTTAGGAGCTTTTGGCAGTTTTTTACCAATGCTCCTAAACTCAAATCCATGAAAACCTATGTGTCCATGTACCCAGAGGCTTTTAGGATCATTTAGAAGCTGCTGTATTTAGGGGAGGTTCAACCACCCTTAACCCTCCTCTCCTGAACGTGGAAGAATCACATTCAGGATAGGAACAGTTTGACTGCCGGCTGTAAAAGCCGGAAAAATCGTGAAGCCATTTTACAGCAATTTTGCCACGTTTTGCATTTTCCTGTGGCCAGCGGTCAAAGTAGGCTATGTGTACATGAAGCCTAATGCCCCGTACGCACGATTGGAGATTCCGACAACAAAATCCATGGATTTTTTCCGAGGGATGTTGGCTCAAACTTGTCTTGCATAAACACGGTCACACAAATCTTGTCGGAAATTCTGAACGTCAAGAACGCGGTGACGTACAACACGTACGACGACCTGAGAAAAATTAAGTTCAATAGCCAGTGCGGCTCTAAGCATGCGTGGAACTTTGTGTGTCGGAATTGTGTACACATGATTGGAATTTACGACAACGGATTTTGTTGTCAGAAAATTTGAGATCCAGATCTCAAATTATGTTTGTCAAAAATTTGGATGGAAAATGTCCAATGGAGCCTACACGCGGTTGGAATTTCCGACAACAAGCTCCCATCGAACATTACCTGTCGGAAAATCCGATCGTGTGTATGCAGCATTAGAGTGTATTATGTCATAGAAAGAAAGGCAATCAAATAGCTCATAAATTGCCAAGAGGACCGGCACTTCTGCCATTATCATTTTCACAAAAGCATCATTTCCACATTTCCACATTAGTGCACTAATGGCAGATGATTGATTGTCTGTTTCTTATCAGGTAACCATTTCCCTGTTCTGCTGTGCTATAAGCTTAAAAATGTTAATTTTTTTCTTTCATCTGCCTATGGCAACAATCTAACCCTGCGATAATGTAGGATTGGTTTACAAAAACTGGAGAATGCAAAATTTGGTGTAGCTGTGCATGGTTAAGCTTTGACTGGAAGCTGACTGGTTTCTATGCAGAGCTGCACAAGATTTTGCACTCTCCGGTGTTCATATATCAACCCCTGTATGTTTGAAAACTGACTTTTCATTCATCTGTACTATGGTACTTCTATCCCACAACTCAAAATGCATGCCTATTTGTTTATCTCGCTTGATTGGAAAGTTCATGTTTTAGTTTTTACTCTGGTCTAACTAAGCTAAAAGAGGTAAAAAAATAGCAAAAAAAAATATAATAATAATATATATATAGATATAGATATCTATATCTATATCTAGATATAGATATCTATATATATATAGATACATATCTATATATATATTTATACATATATATATAGATATAAATATATATATATATATATATATATATATATATAGATATCTATATATATAGATATATATAGATATCTATATATATCTATATATATATATATATATATATATATATATATATATATAGATATAGATATAGATATCTATATCTATATATATATATATATATATATATATAGATATATATATATACACATTGCATGATTGCTAACCATGTGATTGACTTCCTCATAGGGGGTTAATACACATGAGGTTTACGATTAATGAATTGGGTATGACACCTGTCGTGTTACACCCTGGGTTGGGATAAAGGCATGATGATATCCAACAGAAGGTTACACATAGCCTGACTAGCCAGACGAAGAACAGTGATGTTCGTAACTATGCAGTAGCATATTAGCATTAAAAGTTTATATTTTTGAACATTTTCAGTAAATGGATTGCTGCATTGGAGCAATTGTCCCGTCTTTTGTCCTTATCTGAATTTGGTGGATAAATTCTTCCTGCTTGTGTGATTGGCTCACTGATTTTACCAGTCTGCATTAAGATATAAGATTTCATTAAAGAGTAACTCCACTTTCGTTGGGGAAGAAAATTGCAAATAAGGAAAAAAATAATATAGTGTATACAACTGCGACACAAGTCATTTTGTAATTAAATTTGTGTTTAAAAAAAGTTCCATAAATCAAAATCAAAGGGTTTCCCTCGCAGGGGTTTTCAGCATTTCTCTATCACAAAGAAATACACATGCAGTCTACAAGCTTACACTTGGACTGCTTCTCCGGCCTTACAGTTTAGACCTTCGTCTGTCTCCTACAGACAGTCTTCTCACAAACTCAAATTTTATTCATACAGTTAGCAACCCTTTCTGCTCTGGCTTCCACCTCTCTCCCAGGTAGAGCCCTCCTGACTTGTCTGCTGGGGTGGGGAGATTTCATCCCTCCGAGATCTCTAAGAAACCCCCCGGCTTTAGGTCCCAAACTGGGTTTTACCAACTGAAAAAACTGTTTTCTCTGAATGATACAAGTTCCCTGGTGCCCCTCAACCTGCCTGGATGGGAATTCTGGGTATTAAGTCTTTTTAGACCATGACAGGGCATAGCACTGCCACAGAAGTGACTCATGCAGATAGCAGAGGAACAGAAATTACACTTTGTGCTCTGGATTGAAACAAGTACGCACTATAAAGGGTTATGCTTTGTTCATATTTCATGTCTGAGGTTTACAACCACTTTAAGAGATGCAGACACTGCAATTTTCTCATCAGACCACTAAGAGTGCATCAGCTGATTATACCCTCCCTTCTAGATTGTAAGCTCTGTAAGCTCTTGTCTGCCCTCATGTTATAAAGCGCTGTGCAAACTGTTGGTGCTTAATAAATCCTGTATTATAATAATAATAATAATGAACCAGTCCCTCTGCACAGGACATTGTAAAACAAACAGCTATTTCTTCAGAGCAAAAACAGGTAGGAATCTTCAACAAAGTTTGGTAAAATCTTTGCTATGTACATTGATCACCCAAGGGGGATTACTTTTTTTTCAAGAACACTGACTCTTTAAATGTGAAAGTGTCCTCTTTGAACCATGTGTCTTATTACTAGTTCCTAATTGCTTAATTGACAAAAATTCCCCAACTCCATATTCCTATATAGTACATTAAGATCATCGCATACTGTAATGCCCCGTACACACGATCAGAATTTTAGTCGGAAAAGCCTTGGATGTTTTTTCCGACGGAATTCTGCTCAAGCTTGTCTTTGCATACACACGGTCACACCAAATTCTGAACGTCAAGAACGCTGTGACGTACAACACGTACGACGGGCCATACAACAGAAGTTCAATACCCTGTGCGCCACCCTTTGGGCTCCTTCTGCTAATTTCGTGTTTATCTCGTGTTAGTAGAAGTTTGGTGAGAGACAATTCGCGCTTTTCAGCCTCATGCTTTTCAGTCTGCTCTTCAGTTTGTGCTTGTGGGTTTGTATCTGGTTTGCAATGCATTCTTGTCCACTCGTTTCTGATTTTCAGCTCGCTCTTCTCAGGACTTGCTGTTTTTCAGTGCATTCTGTTAGTTCGTTCTGACCAGCCGACCGCTTTGAAGCCATGTTGCGGTTATGTATTCGTCGTAGAGTTTGTGCTATGCAGGGGCTTGGTGTTGGGGTTCTTGCTTTGACTCAAGCCCAGTCCATGAACAGGGTGGGGAGGAGTTCATGGACCAAGAATTGGTTACTCAAGCGTGACCAATTCTCTCATATGCCTTTGCTGTGGGAGATCCAGGAGAATAACCCTGATGATTTCAGGATTTTTTTCCGGATGACGGACCCCGTTTTTCACCGTCTGTTGGCTTTGCTGACCCCTTATAATATGAATCAGGACACCTGCATGCGTAAGCCATCACTCCCGAGCAGAGGCTAGTCGCCACGTTGCATTACTTGGCATCAGGGAGAAGTCTGCAGGACATCAAGTTCTCGACAGGCATCTCCCCCCAGTCTCTGGGGATCATTATTCCAGAGACCTGTTCTGCCATCATCCAGGTCCTGCAGAAGGACTATATTAGGGTAAGTTTTCCTTTAACATCACATTCTATGTACTTAATGTATGCTAATGTTTTGTATTTCTTTCATCATTCCCTAATTACCATGATTGTAATATGTTGAAAATGTCCTCTTTATCCTCATGCATGCTTTAAGCTTTTAATGCTCCTTTTTTGGCCTACATGCATATTTGCCTTCACTAACATCCCCAACATGCTATCCTGGGCCCATACACACCTAACCTAGTCACTTAAAAATGTATTTTGTCAGCTCCATTGTAGTGTTTTACCCTAAACACCCCCTAAAATGTGTCCAAATGTTATTGTTGTCCTTAAATTCAGGCAGAGTGCCAGAGGCTTTTTTTTTAGGGTCCCAAACTCATTTATAACCCTCCCCCCCTAAAATTTTTCCAATGGGCCATCAGAGGGGGTGAGGAATCTGATAAGTGGATCTTATATTTTTGTCTTTAAATACTCCTTAAAATAAATGTTATACTGATGTTGGCCAAGAATGTTTGTGTCTAATCTGCTTGCAATGTTATGTGCAAAAGTACTAATTTTTTTTGTTTCTTTTTTGACTCCACAGTTTCCTTCAGCGCCACAGGAATGGCAGACTGTGGCCTCCCAGTTTGCCAAGCATTGGGACTTTCCTAACTGCGGAGGGGCAATCAATGGGAAACATGTCCACATCGTCCCACCACCCCACTCGGGGTCATACTATTTTAATTATAAGGGTTTCAATAGTATCGCGTTGATGGCGGTGGTGTCGGAGACATATGAATTTTTATATGTGGACGTGGGGAAGAATGGCCAGATTTCGGATGGTGGAGTCTTTGCCCAGACCGAGTTCTACCGATGTCTCCAGAGTGGTGGCTTGGGATTGCCACCTGCGGAAGAGAACGTTGAAGGACTCCCATTTGTTTTTATCGCTGATGAAGCATTTGGTCTGGGTGATTTCCTGATGAGGCCATTCCCCCAGAGGACCCTCACCCCGGAGAAGAGGGTTTTTAATTACCGGCTGGCCAGAGCCAGAAGAGTCGTGGAGAACGCCTTTGGGATAATGGCCAGCAGGTTCCGCCTATTTCTTATGGCAATTAATATGGCGGAGTACAAACTGAACCACATAGTTCTAGCATGCTGCATACTTCACAACTTTTTAAAGAGAAATGCTCCTAATTATGTCGCCTCAGTTGGGTCTGAGGCCGGACTTCAAGAAATTACACAGACGGCCCTGGAAGCTGGCCGCCCTGGCTTGCCCCCCCAAAGCACCTGTGAAGTGCGGCAAAAATATGTGGATTATTTTATGGGTAGGGGGGCCATTGCTATGCCAGCAAATTTGTAAATATTTTCTATGTTATCTGATAAAATCTTGATTTTGATTTACTGCTTGTGTTTCTTTTAGCTGTCTCCTAGGTTCTCCTAGTGCACTTGTAGTGCCAAGTGGTTTTTCCATTATTAAATAACACCCATTGTCATTGTAAACATCAACTTAATACAAAAAGCTGGTATTGAGCATTGAAAGCAGAAGACACACATTGTTGAGTATAAAACCTTTTACTCCGTGCACATGCACATGTGCGTTATAAAACATTTTTGGTTTTATAAAGTTTTACCTTGAAATTTTTTTTGTACATGAACAGGCATGTTTCAAAGCATAACATACACACTTCAGGAACTTACAAAGTTCAACATTGAAAAACTGAAGGCAATATCAGACATTATAGTGTCAAATATGTGTTGATCATGGGGGACCAATGGACGTGTTTTGGGGGTGCAACTCTCACCTAGTTGAGTTGCGAGGAAGGGGTTGCACCCACAAAACGTGTACATTGATATCCCCTGATGGCAGATAGCACATATTGACACACTGTGTGCATCTTCAAAATTTGGCTTTTAAAATGCGTCAAAAATTTATAAAACTTGGTCCAAAAAAATATAAAATGGTGTCATTTTGTTGTTATTTAAATTCTTCCTAGTACATCAATCATGTTCTTCAGTTTTTGTTCAACCTCAACCTTTTTTGCTTTATGATGTCTAAATCCCGACTACAAAACCTTATGTACTGGATTAGTATTTGTGCACTGTCACTGGTGAAATAAGGAGATTGTTCTTCCACAACATGCACATCACCTAAAAGAAAAAATACACACTGTATTATAAATATGCAGGCATACATCTATTACCTGAATCTGTGGTGTCAGACACTGACCTGTTGTGTTGACAATTTCAACCACTTCTTCCACCTCTCCTTCCTCCACATCCTGAGGTTGTGTTGTCCTCTGTCCCCCTTCTTTCGGAGGTGGGGGGTAGGGATGAGCTTCGTGTTCGAGTCGAACCCATGTTCGACTCGAACATTGGCTGTTCGATCGTTCGTCGAATTGCGAACGATATGGGCCGTTCGCGCCAAATTCGTGTGGCGCGTCACGGCCCATAATTCACTGTGGCATCGCAGTGCATTGCTTGCTGATGATTGGCCAAGCATGCACTATGACCCGCATGCTTGGCCAATCACAGCGCCGCCTTAACAGAGAGCCGTAATTGGCCAAAGCCAAGGAGGCTTTGGCCAATTATGGCTCAGGGGATTTAGTACACGCCCCACACTATATAAGGCCGCCTGCACGGCGGCCCTGTGCAGTGTGTTCCGGTGTGCTGAGAAATAGAGAGAGAGAGAGACAGTGTCATTTCATTTGAGTTAGCTAGATTAGGCAGGACAGTCAGTCAGTTAGCTGCACTTAAAGTGTATTGTCTATATATATGCATCCCAGGTGTTGCATATATATATATATATATATATATATACACTGTATTCAGTTTAGCTAGATCCGTTCCTGTTATCTTCTAGACTATTTACATTTAGTGCAGTGCGTCCTGCTCACAGTGTTCAGCTAGATCCGTTCCTGTTATCTTCTTACTGACAGGCAGGCTTGTCTTGTTACAGTATTTTGAAGAAAATTACTGGTGTTCTTTTGATCCTATTAGTACCACAGTCAGGCAGCTAGACTATTTACATTTAGTGCAGTGCGTCCTGCTCACAGTGTTCAGCTAGATCCGTTCCTGTTCTCTTCTTACTGACAGGCAGGCTTGTCTTGTTACAGTATATAAAGCTACCTGAAGAAAATTACTGGTGTTCTTTTGATCCTATTAGTACCACAGTCAGGCAGCTAGACTATTTACATTTAGTGCAGAGCGTCCTGCTCACAGTGTTCTGCTAAACCTACAAGTTAGTGGGGTGCGTCCTGCTCACAGTGTTCAGCTAGATCCGTTTCTGTTATCTTCTTACTGACAGGCAGGCTTGTCTTGTTACAGTAAATACAGCTACCTGAAGAAAATTGCTTGTGTTCTTTTGATCCTATTAGTACCACAGTCAGGCAGCTAGACTATTTACAGTTAGTGCAGTGCGTCCTGCTCACAGTGTTCTGCTAAACCTACAAGTTAGTGGGGTGCGTCCTGCTCACAGTGTTCAGCTAAACCTACAAGTTAGTGGGGTGCGTCCACCTCACAGTGTTCAGCTAAACCTACAAGCTAGTGGGGTGCGTCCTGCTCACAGTGTTCAGCTAGATCCATTTCTGTTATCTTCTTACTGACAGGCAGGCTTGTCTTGTTACAGTAAATACAGCTACCTGAAGAAAATTGCTGGTGTTCTTTTGATCCTATTAGTACCACAGTCAGGCAGCTAGACTATTTACAGTTAGTGCAGTGCGTTCTGCTCACAGTGTTCTGCTAAACCTACAAGTTAGTGGGGTGCATCCTGCTCACAGTGTTCAGCTAAACCTACAAGTTAGTGGGGTGCGTCCACCTCACAGTGTTCAGCTAAACCTACAAGCTAGTGGGGTGCGTCTTGCTCACAGTGTTCAGCTAGATCCGTTTCTGTTATCTTCTTACTGACAGGCAGGCTTGTCTTGTTACAGTAAATACAGCTACCTGAAGAAAATTGCTGATGTTCTTTTGATCATATTAGTACCACAGTCAGGCAGCTAGACTATTTACATTTAGTGCAGAGCGTCCTGCTCACAGTGTTCTGCTAAACCTACAAGTTAGTGGGGTGCGTCCTGCTCACAGTGTTCAGCTAGATCCGTTTCTGTTATCTTCTTACTGACAGGCAGGCTTGTCTTGTTACAGTAAATACAGCTACCTGAAGAAAATTGCTTGTGTTCTTTTGATCCTATTAGTACCACAGTCAGGCAGCTAGACTATTTACAGTTAGTGCAGTGCGTCCTGCTCACAGTGTTCTGCTAAACCTACAAGTTAGTGGGGTGCGTCCTGCTCACAGTGTTCAGCTAAACCTACAAGTTAGTGGGGTGCGTCCACCTCACAGTGTTCAGCTAAACCTACAAGCTAGTGGGGTGCGTCCTGCTCACAGTGTTCAGCTAGATCCGTTTCCGTTATCTTCTTACTGACAGGCAGGCTTGTCTTGTTACAGTAAATACAGCTACCTGAAGAAAATTGCTGGTGTTCTTTTGATCCTATTAGTACCACAGTCAGGCAGCTAGACTATTTACAGTTAATGCAGTGCGTCCTGCTCACAGTGTTCTGCTAAACCTACAAGTTAGTGGGGTGCGTCCTGCTCACAGTGTTCAGCTAAACCTACAAGTTAGTGGGGTGCGTCCACCTCACAGTGTTCAGCTAAACCTACAATCTAGTGGGGTGCGTCCTGCTCACAGTGTTCAGCTAGATCCGTTTCTGTTATCTTCTTACTGACAGGCAGGCTTGTCTTGTTACAGTAAATACAGCTACCTGAAGAAAATTGCTGGTGTTCTTTTGATCCTATTAGTACCACAGTCAGGCAGCTAGACTATTTACAGTTAGTGCAGTGCGTCCTGCTCACAGAGTTCTGCTAAACCTACAAGTTAGTGGGGTGCGTCCTGCTCACAGTGTTCAGCTAAACCTACAAGTTAGTGGGGTGCGTCCACCTCACAGTGTTCAGCTAAACCTACAAGCTAGTGGGGTGCGTCCTGCTCACAGTGTTCAGCTAGATCCGTTTCTGTTATCTTCTTACTGACAGGCAGGCTTGTCTTGTTACAGTAAATACAGCTACCTGAAGAAAATTGCTGGTGTTCTTTTGATCCTATTAGTACCACAGTCAGGCAGCTAGGCTATTTACAGTTAGTGCAGTGCGTCCTGCTCACAGTGTTCTGCTAAACCTACAAGTTAGTGGGGTGCGTCCTGCTCACAGTGTTCAGCTAAACCTACAAGTTAGTGGGGTGCGTCCACCTCACAGTGTTCAGCTAAACCTACAAGCTAGTGGGGTGCGTCCTGCTCACAGTGTTCAGCTAGATCCGTTTCTGTTATCTTCTTACTGACAGGCAGGCTTGTCTTGTTACAGTAAATACAGCTACCTGAAGAAAATTGCTGGTGTTCTTTTGATCCTATTAGTACCACAGTCAGGCAGCTAGACTATTTACAGTTAGTGCAGTGCGTCCTGCTCACAGTGTTCTGCTAAACCTACAAGTTAGTGGGGTGCGTCCTGCTCACAGTGTTCAGCTAAACCTACAAGTTAGTGGGGTGCGTCCACCTCACAGTGTTCAGCTAAACCTACAAGCTAGTGGGGTGCGTCCTGCTCACAGTGTTCAGCTAGATCCGTTTCTGTTATCTTCTTACTGACAGGCAGGCTTGTCTTGTTACAGTAAATACAGCTACCTGAAGAAAATTGCTGGTGTTCTTTTGATCCTATTAGTACCACAGTCAGGCAGCTAGACTATTTACAGTTAGTGCAGTGCGTCCTGCTCACAGTGTTCTGCTAAACCTACAAGTTAGTGGGGTGCGTCCTGCTCACAGTGTTCAGCTAAACCTACAAGTTAGTGGGGTGCGTCCACCTCACAGTGTTCAGCTAAACCTACAAGCTAGTGGGGTGCGTCCTGCTCACAGTGTTCAGCTAGATCCGTTTCTGTTATCTTCTTACTGACAGGCAGGCTTGTCTTGTTACAGTAAATACAGCTACCTGAAGAAAATTGCTGGTGTTCTTTTGATCCTATTAGTACCACAGTCAGGCAGCTAGACTATTTACAGTTAGTGCAGTGCGTCCTGCTCACAGAGTTCTGCTAAACCTACAAGTTAGTGGGGTGCGTCCTGCTCACAGTGTTCAGCTAAACCTACAAGTTAGTGGGGTGCGTCCACCTCACAGTGTTCAGCTAAACCTACAAGCTAGTGGGGTGCGTCCTGCTCACAGTGTTCAGCTAGATCCGTTTCTGTTATCTTCTTACTGACAGGCAGGCTTGTCTTGTTACAGTAAATACAGCTACCTGAAGAAAATTGCTGGTGTTCTTTTGATCCTATTAGTACCACAGTCAGGCAGCTAGGCTATTTACAGTTAGTGCAGTGCGTCCTGCTCACAGTGTTCTGCTAAACCTACAAGTTAGTGGGGTGCGTCCTGCTCACAGTGTTCAGCTAAACCTACAAGTTAGTGGGGTGCGTCCACCTCACAGTGTTCAGCTAAACCTACAAGCTAGTGGGGTGCGTCCTGCTCACAGTGTTCAGCTAGATCCGTTTCTGTTATCTTCTTACTGACAGGCAGGCTTGTCTTGTTACAGTAAATACAGCTACCTGAAGAAAATTGCTGGTGTTCTTTTGATCCTATTAGTACCACAGTCAGGCAGCTAGACTATTTACAGTTAGTGCAGTGCGTCCTGCTCACAGTGTTCTGCTAAACCTACAAGTTAGTGGGGTGCGTCCTGCTCACAGTGTTCAGCTAAACCTACAAGTTAGTGGGGTGCGTCCACCTCACAGTGTTCAGCTAAACCTACAAGCTAGTGGGGTGCGTCCTGCTCACAGTGTTCAGCTAGATCCGTTTCTGTTATCTTCTTACTGACAGGCAGGCTTGTCTTGTTACAGTAAATACAGCTACCTGAAGAAAATTGCTGGTGTTCTTTTGATCCTATTAGTACCACAGTCAGGCAGCTAGACTATTTACAGTTAGTGCAGTGCGTCCTGCTCACAGTGTTCTGCTAAACCTACAAGTTAGTGGGGTGCGTCCTGCTCACAGTGTTCAGCTAAACCTACAAGTTAGTGGGGTGCGTCCACCTCACAGTGTTCAGCTAAACCTACAAGCTAGTGGGGTGCGTCCTGCTCACAGTGTTCAGCTAGATCCGTTTCTGTTATCTTCTTACTGACAGGCAGGCTTGTCTTGTTACAGTAAATACAGCTACCTGAAGAAAATTGCTGGTGTTCTTTTGATCCTATTAGTACCACAGTCAGGCAGCTAGACTATTTACAGTTAGTGCAGTGCGTCCTGCTCACAGTGTTCTGCTAAACCTACAAGTTAGTGGGATGCGTCCTGCTCACAGTGTTCAGCTAAACCTACAAGTTAGTGGGGTGCGTCCACCTCACAGTGTTCAGCTAAACCTACAAGCTAGTGGGGTGCGTCCTGCTCACAGTGTTCAGCTAGATCCGTTTCTGTTATCTTCTTACTGACAGGCAGGCTTGTCTTGTTACAGTAAATACAGCTACCTGAAGAAAATTGCTGGTGTTCTTTTGATCCTATTAGTACCACAGTCAGGCAGCTAGACTATTTACAGTTAGTGCAGTGCGTCCTGCTCACAGTGTTCTGCTAAACCTACAAGTTAGTGGGGTGCGTCCTGCTCACAGTGTTCAGCTAAACCTACAAGTTAATGGGGTGCGTCCACCTCACAGTGTTCAGCTAAACCTACAAGCTAGTGGGGTGCGTCCTGCTCACAGTGTTCAGCTAGATCCGTTTCTGTTATCTTCTTACTGACAGGCAGGCTTGTCTTGTTACAGTAAATACAGCTACCTGAAGAAAATTGCTGGTGTTCTTTTGATCCTATTAGTACCACAGTCAGGCAGCTAGACTATTTACAGTTAGTGCAGTGCGTCCTGCTCACAGTGTTCTGCTAAACCTACAAGTTAGTGGGGTGCGTCCTGCTCACAGTGTTCAGCTAAACCTACAAGTTAGTGGGGTGCGTCCACCTCACAGTGTTCAGCTAAACCTACAAGCTAGTGGGGTGCGTCCTGCTCACAGTGTTCAGCTAGATCCGTTTCTGTTATCTTCTTACTGACAGGCAGGCTTGTCTTGTTACAGTAAATACAGCTACCTGAAGAAAATTGCTGGTGTTCTTTTGATCCTATTAGTACCACAGTCAGGCAGCTAGACTATTTACAGTTAGTGCAGTGCGTCCTGCTCACAGTGTTCAGCTAAACCTACAAGTTAGTGGGGTGCGTCCACCTCACAGTGTTCAGCTAAAGCTACCTGTAGAAGGTTGGTGGTGTTCTCATACTACAGGCAGGCAGTTGATTTTGCTAGCTGCAGTATCAGTGCATATATATATATATATATATATATATATATATATATATCCCAGCTTCAGCTGCAGCTACAGGCCATTAGTATGTCTTGAAGGCCAAGAAGGAGAGGCAGACAGTCACAAGCCAATAAGAGAGGGCAAGCAGGCTCTGTGTCTAGTGCTGGTCGTGGAGACGGTGCATCCTCATCAGCACGTGGCCATGGGACACGCTTGGCCTTTTTTTCGGCAGCTGGCCATGTTGAGCCGCAACATGCGGAAGACTTGGTCGAGTGGATGACCAAGCCGTCCTCATCCTCCTCATCCTCTCTCACCCATGCCCAGGGTACTTTGTCTGGCAAAGCAGCGGCCTCTTCCCTCGGCTCAATGTCATCAGTGACTCCTTCCCTAGCCCCACCATGTCCTCCTGAGGAGTCCCTCGAACTGTTTGACCACAGTGTTGGGTACATGCTCCAGGAGGATGCCCAGCGTTTGGAAGGCTCTGATGATGATACTGAGCTCGATGAAGGCAGTAACATGAGCACGGACAGAGGGGGTGCCCAAGAAGCAATCTGGCAGTCATGCTCCCCCTGCTGCAGCATACTGCCAGGTTTGCTCCAGTGATGAGGAGGGAGGGGATGATGAGGTCACTGACTCAACGTGGGTGCCTGATAGGAGAGAGGAGGAGGAGGAGGAGGAAGAGGCGGCACATCACCAACGAGGCAGGATGCCCTCCAGGGGCCAGCCTAAGGGCAGCACATTGACTACATCACACCCCAAAGCTCCACATGTGCAGGGCGCTGCAGTCTCTGCGCGTTATTCAAAAAGTTCTTCGGTTTGGGCCTTTTTTGAGACGAGTGCATCAGATCGCACCGCTGCTATTTGCAACATATGTCTCAAGCGTATCTCGCGTGGCCAAAACATCTCCCGCTTGGGTACCACATGCTTGACCAGACATATGTTGACCTGCCATGCAGTTCGTTGGCAAGCGTATCTAAAAGACCCACACCAAAGAACAAAGAGGACCTCTCCTTGCTCCTCATCAGCTGAGATTTCCAACCCCACTAGACCTTCAGTCCTCTCTGAGACCTGCACTGAGAGGAATGAAGGTGTAGAATTAGGTGTGTCACAGCCAAGTACTTGTGGGCAATCTGATTTTGGTACACCGACGTCAGATTGTACCAGGCAAATTTCCCTGCCCCAGCTGCTGCACCGCCGAAAGAAGTTTGCTCCCAGCCATCCACATGCCCAGCGGTTGAATGCTAGCTTGGCAAAATTGCTAGCACTTCAACTGCTGCCTTTTCAGTTGGTAGACTCTGCCCCCTTCCGTGAGTTTGTGGAATGTGCGGTTCCTCAGTGGCAGGTACCCAAACGCCACTTTTTCTCATGGAAGGCGATTCCGGCTCTCTACCAGCATGTGGAAGGCAATGTCCATGCCTCGCTGGACAGGGCGGTCAGCGGTAAGGTGCATATTACCGCTGACTCATGGTCCAGCAGGCATGGACAGGGACGTTACCTAAGTTTCACGGCGCATTGGGTGACTCTGCTGGCAGCTGGGAAGGATGCAGGACAAGGTGCAGTAGTGTTGGAGGTTGTTCTGCCACCATGCCTCCAAAATGCTAATGATTGTGACACACCTCTCTCCTCCACCCCCTCCTCTTCTTCTTCCTCCATGGCCTCTTCCTCGGAACCAGCGGTGCTCCGTAGTCGTTCAAGGGGCTACGCAAGTACGCAGGCCAAAAGATGCCATGCGGTGCTTGAGCTGGTGTGCTTGGGGGACAGGAGCCACACTGGGGCAGAGGTTCTGTCAGCTCTGCAGGGGCAGGTTCAGAGGTGGTTGACGCCACGCCAACTTAAGGCAGGAATGGTGGTTTGCGACAATGGCACCAACCTCCTCTCTGCCCTCCGACAGGGACAAATGACCCATGTGCCCTGTTTGGCTCACGTCCTTAACTTGGTGGTGCAGCGGTTCTTGGGCAGGTACCCGGGTTTACAGGATGTCCTGAGGCAGGCCAGGAAAGTCTGTGTGCATTTCCGCCGGTCATATAATGCCAGTGCTCGGCTGATGGACCTCCAAAAGGAGTTTAACCTGCCCAAGAACCGCCTAATCTGTGACATGCCCACCAGGTGGAACTCAACGTTGGCCATGCTGCAGCGGCTGCACATGCAGCAGAGGGCCATCAATGAGTACCTGTGCGACTATGGCACCAGGACAGGGTCAGGGGAGCTTGGTTTTTTTTCCCCACGCCAGTGGGCCATGATCAGGGATGCATGCACTGTCCTGTCACCATTTGAGGAGGCCACGAGGATGGTGAGCAGTGACAGTGCATGCATCAGTGACACTGTCCCCCTTGTCCACCTGTTGGAGCACACGCTGCGTGGAATAATGGACAGGGCACTTGAGGCAGAACAGAGGCAGGAAGAGGAGGACTTCCTTAGCTCTCAAGGCCCCCTTTATCCAGACAGTGTTCCTGCGTGCCCGCCGATCACACAGGAAGAGGACGAGGAGGAGGAAGATTGTGTCAGTATGGAGGTGGAGCCTGGCACACTTTAAGGGATCAGTCCCAAGAAACACATGGACTTGTACGTGGCTGGGAGGAGGTGGCTGCGGACCATGTCGTCCTTAGTGACCCAGAGGACTCCGGACCGAATGCCTCAGCAAACCTACGCTGCATGGCCTCCCTGATCCTGCAAAGCCTGCGTAAGGATCCTCGTATTCGTGGTATCAAGGAGAAGGACCAATACTGGCTGGCAACCCTCCTTGATCCACGTTACAAGGGTAAGGTTGCGGACCTTATCTTGCCATCGCAGAGGGAGCAGAGGATGAAACATCTTCGGGACGCCTTGCAGAAAGGTCTGTGCAACGCGTTCCCAGAGACTGGGAGGTTACAAACTCCTGTTTCTGGACAACGTGTTGCTGAGGCTTCGGTCAGTCAAAGAAGGAGCGGTGGAGAAGGTGGCCGTCTGACCGATGCATTCAGACAATTTTTTGGTCCGCAGCCCCAAGGTATGATCGGTTCCAGCAACCATCGCCAGCGTCTGTTTTACATGGTGCAGGAATACCTAGGGGCAAGATCAGACTTGGACACCTTTCCCACCGAAAATCCTCTGGGTTACTGGGTCTTGAGGATGGATCACTGGCCAGAGCTTGCACAGTATGCAATTGAGCTACTGGCCTGTCCTGCATCCAGCGTTCTTTCAGAACGCACATTCAGTGCTGCTGGAGGCATCTGTCCACTGACTCGGTCGATCGACTGACCTTCATAAAAATGAATCAGTCTTGGATCACCACCAGCTACCAAGCACCTGATGCTGATGTAACCGAATAATTTTTTTTGAAATCTCAGATCCCTTCAAAGACTGCCTATGCTGATGCTGAGTGACTATCCCTGAGTAATTATCCTCTTCCTCCTCAATCATCACGCTGATAGCTTGTAAGAACATTTTTGGTTCTGGGCGCCACCACCAGTGTCTAAGGCACAATTTTCAGCCCCTGTTTAACAGGGGCGTGTAATTACAATTTTTGATGTAATACTTTGCAGCAGGGCTTGTTCCTGCATTCCAACTAGAGTGTCTGTGAGGGGTTGCAGTGTTGTGGCACCAGCACCAGTGCCTAAGGCCCATTTTTCTGCCCCTGTTTAACAGGGGCGTGTAATTACAATTTTTGATGCAATACTTGGCAGCAGGGCTCATTCCTGCGTTCCAACTAGAGTGTCTGTGAGGGGTTGCAGTGTTGTGGCACCAGCACCAGTGCCTAAGGCCCATTTTTTCTGCCCCTGTTTAACAGGGGCGTGTAATTACAATTTTTGATGCAATACTTTGCAGCAGGGCTCGTTCCTGCGTTCCAACTAGAGTGTCTGTGAGGGGTTGCAGTGTTGTGGCACCAGCACCAGTGCCTAAGGCCCATTTTTTCTGCCCCTGTTTAACAGGGGCGTGTAATTACAATTTTTGATGCAATACTTTGCAGCAGGGCTCGTTCCTGCGTTCCAACTAGAGTGTCTGTGAGGGGTTGCAGTGTTGTGGCACCAGCACCAGTGCCTAAGGCCCAATTTTTCAGCCTTTGTTTAACAGGGGCGTGTAATTACAATTTTTGATGCAATACTTGGCAGCAGGGCTCGTTCCTGCATTCCAACTAGAGTGTCTGTGAGGGGTTGCAGTGTTGTGGCACCAGCACCAGTGCCTAAGGCCTAATTTTTCAGCTCCTGTTCAACAGGGGCATGTAATTACAATTTTTGATCTAATATTTCACAGCAGGGCCCTGTGAGGGCTTACAGTGTTGTGGCCACAGCAACACCTAAGGCCCAAATTTCTGCTGAGTATATAGGGCAGGACCCTACTTTCAAACAACTAACTTACAAACGACTCCTACTTGCAAACGGAAGGAGACAACAGGAAGTGAGATGAAATCTACCCCTAGGAAGGGAAATTCTCTCCTGTAAGAGTTAATATGGGAAAAACATTTCTCCTTTCCACTGATGCTTTCCAATCCATTGGGACAAAAAGTGAGGTGAAATCTTCTGAAGAGGAGGAAAGACAGCAAAACAAATGTCACAGGGTGATAACCCTTCCCTATGTTTTCCAAAAAGCTTAAAAAAGATTTTTTGGCTGGAGCTAAACACGTTAAAAATGTACCCGTTCAAAATTACAAAGAGATTCTACTTAACAACAAACCTACAGTCCCTGTCTTGTTTGCACCGCCTGTATACTGCTGTTCAGAGTATATAGGGCCTGGTGGCCCCACACCTTTCCTTATTTTAATTTGGGTGTGGGGTTCCCCTTAATATCCATACAAGACCCAAAGGGCCTGGTAATGGACTGGGGGGTACCCATGCCGTTTGTCTCACTGATTTTCATCCATATTGCCAGGACCCGACATTACATTAAACCCGCAAGCAGTTTTAAATGAGATTTTTTCCTTTAAAAATGACATTTGGTGCAGGGACTGTTCTAAACACGGGAAACACGCGTCACTTTACAGGCATACTATAGACACCCCTCAGGTACGATATTTAAAGGAATATTTCACTTTTTTTTTTTTTACTTTAAGCATCATTAAAATCACTGCTCCTGAAAAAACGTCCGTTTTTAAAAGTTTTTTTTGCATTGATACATGTCCCCTGGGGTAGGACCCGGGTCCCCAAACCCTTTTTAGGACAATACCATGCAAATTAGTTTTTAAAATGAGCACTTTTGATTTCGAACGTTCGAGTCCCATAGACGTCAATGGGGTTCTAACGTTCGTGCAAACTTTCAGTCCGTTCGCAGGTTCTGGTGCGAACCGAACCGGGGGGTGTTCGGCTCATCCCTAGTGGGGGGTTACTGGTGTCCTCAAACGTTCTGAGTCTTTTCTCCCCTATGATAATAAAACAAAAGGTATACTTAGCACACAGATATTTGAGGCCAGAAATAGGAATATGAAACATTGCTTGGAAGTGGGGTACAATTGTCTGTTTTGGCAGACTTCCAAGTTGAAGACATGATTTTTTCCCTTACCAAAGCTGGAATACTTACCTTTTTTGGACAAGTTTCACACATGGAGACCCCCAAGTATCCACTGGAGTACCTGTGTGGGACACCCTAAAAAGTTTGTTCTGGTGTCTGTCAGGGACAAGCCGGTGCCCGTCAGGCGAATATGCGTGCGCGCGTGTGCACGTGGGGCCTGTCCAGGTCGTTACAGTTGAATTCCCCACTGGGGGGCACCGGCAGTCTGCTCATCCAGCTCTAGGTTCTGCTGCTGCTACACCTGCCTGCCTGCCTGCTGATCCTCTCCAGCCTGCCAGCATCTGCAGCTCAGCCATTCCAGGAGGATTTCCTCTCAGCTCCTGTGCTGGCCTCTGCAAGAACCTTCACCAGGCACTCCTACCCACTGTGCTCAAGAGACCACTGTTTCCACTCCAGTGGCTCCTGAACCAGCGCTGTAAGAGAGGTCTTCTTCTACCAGTTGGGCTCAACTACCAGGTACCTAACAGTACGAACAGCCATGACTGAGCCTGCAGAAGAGACTTCTCCCATTAAGGAGATCTGCACGCACTTAGCGGCACTCACTCAGGCTGTAAAGACTTTGCAAGATAGATATACCAGACTGGAGGGACAAGTCCTGAACCTCACTGGTCCTGGAAGTGTGGCTTCTGCCTCAGCGGCTGCCCCAACGCAGACTGCTTCATCTCCCTCTGTGGTAATACTTCCGCCTGAACCGAGGGTCCCTATCCCAGAAAGGTTCTCTGGGGACCGAACCAAGTTCCGGGCCTTCCGCAGCGCGTGTCAGCTTTACTTTGCCCTGCAGCCACGGACCTTTTCTCTAGAGGCCACCAAAGTGGGATTTGTTATATCCCTCCTACAAGGAGAACCTCAGACTTGGGCTCATCGCTTGCTTGAAACTGACTCTGTACAAATCCAGTCCTTGCCTTCCTTCTTTGAAGCCATGGCCCAGCTGTACGAGGATCCACAGCTGAGTCAGCTCTGTTCGCGCTCCAGCAAGGCCGCAGACCGGCCGAGGACTATGTCACGAACTTTCGACGCTGGAGCGCGGACACTTAATGGAACAATGCAGCCTTACGCCATCAATTCCGCATAAGTTTGTGCAAGGGGCCTGAAGGATGAGCTTGCTCGGGTTGGTATGCCTGATACCCTTGAGGAGCTTATCGCTCTAACGATCCAGATTGACCGATGCCTCCGTGAACGCCGGTCTGAACGTTCCTCCCAGCAGACACGTCCAGTGTGGATGACTGCAAGAGTTCCGGTTCCTGCTTCCCGTTACTCACCTCCCTCCTGCTCAAACTCGGCCACTCCAACATCTGATGCTCCTGAGCCCATGCAGCTATGACTAATGCGTTCTACTGTGTCTCCAGAAGAACAGGCATGCCGACGCCAGCTAAACCTTTGCCTTTATTGTGGTGGAACAGGCCACTATTGTGGTGGAACAGGCCCTGCAACATCAACGGCAGGGCAACAAGGATCTTATGCATCCCGTGGGATTCTTCTCTCGAAAACTCTCGCCGGCTGAACGGAATTATGACGTGGGTGATCGGGAGCTACTCGCTATCAAGACAGCATTGGAGGAGTGGAGGTATCTGTTAGAGGGCGCAGTCCATCCGGTATTAATATATACTGATCACAAAAATTTGGAGTATTTAAGATCTGCCAAACGACTGAAACCTCAACAAGCCCATTTCATACCCTTAAAAAGAACACCTTCTGCTGTGGAGACGGCCCGTGTGTTTATCAAGGAGATTGTCAGGCTGCATGCAGTTCCTGCAAATATAGTGTCTGACAGGGGGGTGCAGTTTACTTCATGTTTCTGGAAGGCCCTGTGTGATATCCTGAAGATTTAACTAGCCCTGTCCTCAGCATACCATCCCCAAACTAACGGGCAAACGGAAAGGACAAATCAGACTTTGGAGCAATACATTAGGTGTTTTACATCTTTTTGTACAAGACGATTGGGCATCCCTGCTGCCCCTAGCAGAATTCGCTTATAACAATGCCAGCCACTCTGCCACCGGTCAGTCCCCCTTCTTTGCCAATTATGGTTTTCATTTATCCTTTTTACCTGATTTTCTTCCAGAATCCTCAGTTCCAGCGGTCCAGGACACATTACAGTTTCTCAGCCACAATAACCAGATACTACAGGAAGCGGTATCCAAGGCACAAGCAAACAGTAAAAGGACCTTCGATCAGAAAAGAAGAGGGGATCTAAACCTTCAGCTGGGCGATAAGGTATGGCTGTCTACCAATAACATTAAATTGACTTGTCCTTCCAAGAAGTTTGCTCCTAAGTTTATTGGGCCTTTTCCGGTGAAAAGGAAGATTAATGAAGTGTCCTATGAACTATGTTTACCTGATTCACTTAAAATTCACCCTGTATCTCATGTGTCGCTGTTGAAGCCTGCCGTGCCTGATCCTTTTCCTGATAGGGGTACCAAGGTCCCCGAACCTGTCTTGGTGGACGGAAATGAGGAGTATGAGGTGGAGGCCATCCTCGATTGCAGGAAAAGACTGGGGCAAGTACAGTTTTTGATAAAATGCAAGGGGTATGGTCCAGAAAATAATTTATGGGAACCTGACAGCAATATCCACGCTAAACGTTTAATCCATGCTTATTTTTCTGCCCACCCTGAAAAAAAGAGTTACCTGGGCATCCGGAGGCTGCCCGTTGGGAGGGGGCAATGTCAGGGACGTGCCGGTGTTCTGCCGAATAAGTTCCGCTCGGCGGATAAGTTTCTCACTGTACTGCGCATGCGCAGTACGATCCAGCGGAAATAGCCGAAGCGGAACAGCTGAAAATCAGCTGTACACGGCGCCTGTAAGAGGGCCCCTCGCGGGCTCGCTTCGCTCGCCATGCTTCGGGCATGGCCTCGCTGCGCTCGGCTCTTTTAGATTCCCCCTCTAGGTCCACTTGGATGGTGGGGAAGGAATCTGGACCCAGAGCGCAGGCGCCGTGTACAGCTGATTGAAGCGTTTGAGCTTCGGCTATCTCCGGCGGCTGACAGTAGTTGGTACTGCGCAGGCGCTGCGCCTGCGCAGTACAGGGGAGGAACTTATCCGCCGAGGGAACTTTCTTGGCAAGACACCGGTGCCCGTCAGGTGAATATGCATGCGCGTGTGCACACGCGGGGCCTGTCCAGGGCGTTACAGTTGAATTCCCCACTGGGGGCGCCGGCGGTTGCATGTCAGTTGCACCCATGAGGTGCTGTTCATCTGCAGCTCTGCACCTGTGTTCCTGAATCTGCCTGCTGTTGTTATTTCTGTTATTGACCCGGCTATGTTTGACCTTCCTGCTATCTCCAATCTGACCCGGCTTGCCTGACTTTGCTTAACCTCTTGTGACCCGTTGCCAAACACCTGCCTGCCTGACTACTCTGTGATTATTCACCTGCCTATACCTGCCTGATCTCCTGCCAAACGAACTGTCTGATTCTGCTTTTGCCTGTGTCCTGTGATGCTGCTTCCCAGTCTGCTCATCCAGCTCTAGGTTCTGCTGCTGCTACACCTGCCTGCCTGCCTGCTGATCCTCTCCAGCCTGCCAGCATCTGCAGCTCAGCCATTCCAGGAGGACTTCCTCTCAGCTCCTGTGCCAGCCTCTGCAAGAACCTTCACCAGGCACTCCTACCCACTGTGCTCAAGAGACCACTGTTTCCACTCCAGTGGCTCCTGAACCAGCGCTGTAAGAGAGGTCTTCTTCTACCAGTCAGGCTCAACTACCAGGTACCTTACCTTACCATACTTTTTAGAAGCACTTTCTTGATCCTTCTGTACTGATCCTGCTCCCTCAATTTCAGGTCTCACCAGTGTTTCCTCAATTGCTCCTTGGATGGTCGTACCCCAAAATTCCTGTGCAGACTCTTCACAACTTTAGACATGATCTTGGCCTTTCTCACATTTGGGTTTAGGTAAGGTCCACCATCTCCACCATCTCTATAAAGGCCATATTTGAGGCCTTAAATCTCCTGCGGGACCGTGACGTTTCTGGCTTCAGGCTTTCCTCCTCGTTACTGCTATTACGCACCTGCTGTGTCTCCACCATGTTCCTCTCCTACTGCGATGAAAGAGAAGGGGCGGGGAATATTCTAAAAAGAACGTCAGGGATGGGCGACGCGGACGGAGTTTTGGGCATGCGCAGTGTATATAAAGCTAACACGTGTGTTTCATATGTACGATCTGTGAGTGGAGGAAGAGCCAATCGTGAGAACGAAGGTAACATTTTAACTTGGGACATCAGTGGCCTATACTGATTCGAGATTGAAGCCTATATTGGGATAAGATTAGGAGAGTTTAGCCTGATATTAGTGTTTTTGTCTTGTGTTTTGTCTTGCAGCAAATATGAAACAATTCAAAGGCTGTCATGGGCCAGTTCATAGACAGATACAGGGATATGAGAAATTTGTAGGAGGTTAAAAACCACTTATATCAAATAAACCAGCTAGGAAGACATCGCTGGAAAAACTGCTGCAATTTGTGAAGACGTGGGTCCCCGATGCAGACATCGAGTTTGTGGATAAGAAAATTGGTAGCTTGAGAAGCACGTATAGGAAGGAGCTTAATAAGGTCCAGGCTTCCATGAAATCAGGAGTGGCAGCAAAGGATGTGTATGTACCCAGTCTGTGGTAGTACAACAGGATGCGGTTTCTGGAAGACCAGATTGAAGCCAGGGAATCACTTTCTACACTTCCATCCACCCTTCCCTCAACCCCAGCTGAGGCTTTCGAGGACCAACCTGGGCCTCCCATCCTGGAAGTAGTTGAGGAGCCCAGCTGGAGCCAGGTATAGTATTTTTTAACATATTTATTGTCCGAAAATTATTGTTGTTAACTAGATGTTATTATTTATAACAAATGAATGATTTAACAAAAAGTGTTTTACATACCAATAGACAGTAGGGGACAAAATGATTGTGACAAGAATGAAAAATGCTGGGCTCAGAATCAGAATAATAGTCTTTTCTATTTATTAACATTCAATTTGCAACAGTCATGAGCTGAAAATTGTGTGTGAATGATGAACCAAAAACTAAAACTATGTCCCTTTTTCATACACAGGAAGACCTTAGCCAGGACAAGGCTCTGGAATGTGGCAGACAGGAGAGGGGGGTAAGTGTCAGCCAGGAGGTGGCCATGCCCAGTAGCCTCACCCAATCCCAGGTGCCTCCCCTTCTCCTTACAACAAAAAGGGCCAAGAAGGGAAGTAACATGGAGGAGTCAGCACTGGGCCTCATTAAGGAGGCTAATGCGGCCCTGAAAACACCCCCCGATGCTGAAAAGGCCTATGGCTGCTATGTAGCTGCAAAATTGCAGCAAATGGAGGAGGGCCAACGCCTCATCTGTGAGAAGATTATTTTTCAGGCCCTTCATAAGGGGTTGAGGGACCAAATGACTGATAACATGCACTTATGCACACTCGCCCATCCTCCTCCTCCTCCTGCCACAAGTCCACCTTCAGAGCCACAGTCTCCAAGGAAGGCTGCAAGGAAGGCTGCAGGGAAGCATGATGGGAAGGCTGCAGGGAAGACAAGAAAGTGATGGCCTGGGTTCAGTCTGTTCTGACATAAGACGCAGGCTGTGGTAGTACCACAGCCTGGGGACATATATGTCATCTGCTGCTGTTACTGATCTCTGGGAGTCCTGGACCAGATTGTGCTCCCTATTATATGGACTTCTCAGGCTACCAATTTTTATTTACAAAGAGTTGATGTGTGCCCTGGGGTACAAAGGCTTCGCAAATTCAAGCAGTTTCTCAAGCATTGCCTTCCTCTTTATTTTGTTATGAGCCAGAATAAATGGAGATTTTTTTGTATGAAAATACTTGCCTATGTGTTTTTCTTCAAATAGGACAGTAGGCAGGTACATTTCAAAAATACAATGTCTAATTAACAAGGGACACCAACAAACCTCCTTGAGCTTTAAAAATAGATAATAATGTTGTTGTGGAAACTTGACACAAAAAAAATATGGAGATCACTATAAAATAATTTAAAAATATCAAATCAAAAAAACAGGAGATCTTGATAAAAAAAAAAAAAAGATGACTATAAAAAATAATTCTAAACATTATTATGGAGATCTGGCTTTAAAAACAAAAAACATTATTCAGGAGATCACGAGAAATAATAAAGAAATACGTTTGTCAGAACTTATTTCTGTGAATATCGTATGTGAATATCAGCAGAAAAACAAATTCATTATTCTAGCATTATAAAGAACAAAAGAATGCGCTGCATTAAAAGATCCAAAAATTTACTGCATGACAAATGTGCTATCTCCATTACGATTGCTAGTTTTACCAGACCATGCGCTTCTGCCTCATACTTGATTCTGAGCATGCGTGATTTTCTGCATGTCCGAATTGCATACAGACTAACGCATTTTTGGATAGGAACTTTTTCCAACCAAAAAATAGAGAACCTGCTCTCAATCTTTTGCTGGCGGGAATTAAATTAACTCAGAGACAAGAAGGACAAACAATATTGCTTAACTCCCGCCAGGCTGAAAGTTAATTTGGGTTTTCCCTGTCCAGCTTTCTTTCCAAATCTGGTGGCTAATCTCTGTAATATGCTTTTTCTACTTCTCCCTTTTTCAGTAGTGTCCTCTCTCTTTAAATTCTTGCTACTTTACCCCTCTACTCCACCCTACAACTTAAATGTATCACTTTCAACCCTGCTCTCACCCTATTACTGCACTCATTACCATTTGCTAATTCTGAACCCACATGCTGTCATAACTTCTAGGAGGTGCAGGCACAGGTGCATTCATATACGTTGTAAATATTGCTCCCATATTACTTTCATCATTCTTCTGAATCGCCTAACTTCTGGGGCTATTTCTCCTCATCCTGGCCCTTTACTATCTAAAGCAGGGGTCTCAAACTGGTGGCCCTCCAGCTGTTGCAAAACTACAAGTCCCATGAGGCATTGCAAGGCTGACAGTTACAAGCATGACTCCCACAGGCAGAGGGATGATGGGTTTTGCAACAGCTGGAGGGCCGCCAGTTTGAGACCCCTGATCTAAAGCCTCGTACACACGATCAGATTTTCCGCAGACAAAACCTCTAACTTTTGTCCGAAGGCGTGTGCCTGAATTTTGTCTTGCATACAAACAGTAAGGAATTGTCGGCCAACAAACACGAACATAGTGACGTACTATGTGGTTTTTCAGCTCTTTAGCGACATCCTTTGGGTTCCTTCTGCTAATTCCGTGTTAGTAGAAGTTTGATTCGCGCTTTTCATTTCACGCTTTTTATTTCATGCTTTTCAGTTCGTGCTTTTTATTTCGTGCTTTTCATTTCATGCTTTTCATTTATCGCTTTTCTGTTCGCGCTTTTCATTTCGTGTTTTTCAGTTAGTTTCTGAACAACAGTTTGTCAACCAGACATGTTGCGGAATCGGAGGAGATAGCGTGTTATTTATTATTGGCCTTGGAGTTTTTTGCTTTGACCCAAGTCCAGTCCAGGAACAGGAGGAGTAGGAGTTCTTGGACCAAAAATTGGTTGCTTTATTAATCGTGACCAATTATGTCATATGCCTTTGCTGCGGGAGCTCCAGGAGAATAATCCAGATGATTTCCGGAATTATCCCTGGAAGACGGACCCCTGCTTTCACCAACTCTTGGCATTGTTGACCGCATTGTTATTTTATTTTTTATTATTTATGGTTGAATAATGATTTGATTTGGTATATTTTCTATATTTTTGGATGCATAGAATGCACTTTTTGGTTAAGTTCTATTGGCAGATTTTATTTGTTTTCTTTTTTTAACGCACAATAAAAATTGCGGCAAATAATACTTGGCTATGTGTTTTACTTCAAATGAGTAGGCAGTTACATTTTAAAAAATACAAAGTAAAATTGACAAGGGACACCAACATAGTTGTATCTTTGATCTTAAAAACTACGGGATAATGGTGTTGTGGTAACTTGCCCCCAAAAAAAGCATAATAATATTATTCTTGATATCACTAGAAAATAAAAGCCTTTGAAAATCCGTTTGCAATAACTCCATCAGTATCACCAGCAAAGCAGCTTCATTATTATCCCATTAAAGAAGAAGAGAATGTGCGCTGCATTTCGAGACTTCATAATTTGCCACGTCACAAATGTTAATTCTCCTTTACGAGTGCTAGTTTACAAGACTGACCCCTTCTGGCTCATCCTTGCTTCTGAGCATGCGTGTTTGTACTTTGCTTTTGGAAAATCCGACAAAAGACATTTGTCCGCAGAAAAATGTAAAACCTGCCATCCAACATTTGTCTGCAGAAAATCCGATGGAGCGTACAGACGGTCAGATTTTCCAGCAACAGCCTGTCATCACACATTTCCCATTGAAAAATCCGGTCGTGTGTACGTGGCTTAACTTTGGATTTCCCCTACCCAGCACTGTCCTCTGACAGCAACCGCAATCCCCATCAGGAATCTTACTCTGTCTCTACAGCTGCCCTCTGCCTGGTTACCCATCTTTCTCTCCACTGAAATACCTATGATCATTCTTGGTGACTTTAGCATCCCTGTTAATGTTGACACCCCTACTACCTCTCAGCTTCTCATCTTTTGACACACACTCCTACTCATTTTGATAACAACACCCTTGACCTTGTATCCTCCTGCCTCTGCACCCCTTGCAACCTTTCCAACACCTCCTTCACTCTTTTGATTACAGCCTTATCCATTTACCACTTTCCTAGTCTTCAACCGCAATATCCCATGCAGAAAACAGTTAGCTTGCAACTTTAACCCTTCTCTTCTCTATGGTGCTATAGGTTCCCTCTATGACAAAATCTTTCCCTTTTCTTGCCCTGACCTGGCCACTTCTATCTTCAACAGCTCTCTGTCATCATCCCTGGACATACTTCTTTTCCTTCACTGCACACAGAATTAGGCCCCGATTACAACAGTCCTAGTAAACAGACGACACCAGAAGTTTCTAAAGACATAGTTGTATTCTTGAGCATCTGTGGTGTAAAATGAAATGTCTTCAAGACTTCGCTCTGTATAAATTTGCTCTCCTAAAATATAATTCCGCTCTCATTGCTGCTAAACAGATATATTTCATAACTCTCATTACTGTCCTCTCACCCAGTCCTCATCATCTCCTTTCTATCTTTATCACTCTACTTAAACCCACACTGTCCCCACTGAATAACTCTTCACTGCCCAGAACACTGGCAATCATTTAAAAAAGCAGATGGATGATAATTCCATAAAAGATCACCACTATCCAGACATCTCCCCTTCTAAGTTTAACTAAAATTTAAACCAGAAAAATCAGCACAAGGGACATAACTTACATTCAGTAGGATGTGCCCCTTGTACTGATTCTTCTTCTTATAGTTGAAATCATCCTCCGCCATACCCACCCCTATCGCCATAATCTTCAAGTGCAGCAAGGGTTAATAAAACTAAGGGGCTGTCACAAGCACTTGTCAAGGAGAGCCTGGCTATGCCTGCACTTTCCACCTGTCTGCGCCATTTATAGCAGCCGTACTAAAGGCCACAGAGGTTGGAATGATTGCAGATGGAGAATCTTTTGACAATGGGGGGACATTGAAAAGGAGGAGCAAGGAGGAGGAATGTGGCCTTTTTTGGTGCTGACCAGTATCATTAATGTGCTGCTTTCTGGTGAAGAATCATGTGTCTTCTCATGTGAATAGTACCCAACTGGCTGGTACATTTATCATGTTTGATACCCTGCAGACAGAGGATGCAAACCACTGTGGTGTTGTTGGCAGTAGATACAGTATATTAAAGTGATTGTAAAGTAATTTTTTTTGGTAAAGGTGGTGAGGGGGTGATATTACTTTTGGGGGTGGTGAGGGGGAGATATTACTACCGAAACATTTTTTTAATGCAGGGAATGCATTAAGGTAAAAATGTTTATGCTTTAGAACCTTTAAAAAAGGTACAGAGCTATGTGGATAGCAGTGACCTGCACTTATGTGGCAGTGGCCTCTAGTAAAATATACAAATGTGCTTGCGCTGCTTCAATATCTCCACTCCTTCCCTCTTCAACAAAGATTTCCTCAACAACACCATAAACAATAACAAATCAAATAAAACATGGATTGTGAATGTATCCACACTCCTCTATAGGTGGGGTGTTTCTGTACTCCTCCACTAGGTAAATCTACTTTGGTAATCAATACAAAAAAATAATCAAAGTGCAATGTGCTTAAAAAATTAGTACTAAGAAATTATTTCAATATATGAATAAATAGTAAAGAATAACTATATTCAAATGAATATTCAATATAGTCGGTTCCACCAGTGAAATGATAAAAAAATAAATAAATAAATAAAAAGAATAACAGAAAATATAAGTTCCCATTAATCAGTCCAAATAAGGTGATGTTATCTTTATCTTCAATTCAATCGCTCTCAAGAAAAACTCTGTGCTCCACCTCAATACGAATAGTGCCCCATCACCAGGTGCAATGCATGCTCACCTTGATAATGGACCTGTTGCAAGTACAGGTCAACAAAGCATGTATAAGGTAATCCTCAATGTGTCTCATATGGCCAGGAGCGATCTTCCACCTGAATCCTTCTGTTGGCTATAGCTCCCCTTTAGAGTGGTGCTGGATTAAAGCTTACCAAAGAAAAAGGGAATAGCGGCCAATTGTGTAATATGTTTAAAATTGTTTAATAAGAACAGAAACTACTTATTATTTTTTTTTCTGAATATTTCACTGGGGAACCACACTATAATGAATATTCATTTGAATATAGTCATTCTTTACTATTTATTTATATATTGAAATCGTTTCTTAGTACCAATTTGTTAAGCACATTTCACTTTTATATTTTTTTTGTATTGATTAACAAAGTAGATTTACCTAGAGGAGGAGTACAGAACCACCCCACCTGTGTATAGAGGAGTGTGGATAAATTCACAATCAATGTTTTATTTGATTTGTTGTTATCTATGTTGCTGTTGAGGAAATCTACCGTATTTTTCGCTCCATAAGACGCACCTGACCATAAGATGCACCTAGGTTTTAGAGGAGGAAAACAAGAAAAAAAATATTCTGACCCATACAGAAGCCTGGCAAATGAAATGTACATTAGCCAGTGGACAGTACGTTAGCCAGTGGTATATATTCCTATAATAAATAAAGATACACCAGTCTTTATTTGAGTATAATCTGAGGAGCGATAAGCCCATACAGTGTAGATCTCCCATGTGTCTCCCATGTTCCTATGGATATATAGCACAGTATGCACACACCACTGTCATAATACAAGCAAAGATATTTAAATAGTAAGAAAAGAAGGTGAGAAGCAGTGTACTTAACTGTGTCTCGTCCCATCTATCTAAGCACCTAGCATTATCTCCACATAAATACTCCCATAATATACATACCATATATTTCAGCATTATAAACACACACGCAACTTCTTCATCTCACTGCCCACGCCAATCATTCTGGCAGTTGACCCTGCCTTCCTCTTCCCCCAATGGCTCGCAGCAGCTCTGGAGGAAGGTGTCCCCAGAAACGTCATGGGAATGGCAGTGATTGGTAACAGTGGACCCTCATGTCACCCCACGTTGGGCTAGCGGCGCCGCAATTGGAAGCAACACGGCATTGCCTTGGGTAGGGCCGGCTTCTGGTTAGCTGGAGTGAGACATGGCAGACCGAGTAGGTGGTGTGTCCCATGTGTGTGCATGGAGCGAGCAACGGCGGCGACTCCTGCTGAATATTCGCTCCATAAGATGCACAGGCACTTTCCCCCATTTTTTGGGGGAAAAAAGTGCATCTTATGGAGCGAAAAATATGGTATGTTGAAGGGGAAGGAGTGGAGATATTGAAGCAGCACAAGCACATTTATATATTTTTTTAGTCACATTAGTCACATTTAATGATTGCAGCAGCTTTTGTTGCTTTGTCTTTTGCGCTTGTATTTTTTTTTTTTTAATTGCACCTTGTGGCAGTGCACATAATCACACAAGTATTTAGTGCCCTCTAGTAGAATACAGTGGCTACTCTCTTCACTCCTCAAGCTGCCTCTGTCCCTGGACAAAATATTGCCTTGCTGCTTTTATGCCCCTCCCTCACTTTCCTCTTCTACAATTTCTGATGCCCAGGTACAGTCTACCACCCGTCAGCTCCATCCTTCTCATTGTTAGAGCCCTCTTAGGATTCTACAGACTGTAAGCTACAGCTGCAGGAACATCAATGTCAATTGCTCTACTCTGCCTGTTGTCCTCTCCCTCTATGCTCCTGGCACTTTCTTTTTCAACATCTGATATAAAATTCCGGAGCATAGGCCTGCATCAAGTTACTCATGGTTTGCTCAAATAATTATGCTGACTCCCCCATGCCACTTTTCAGGGCAATAGCAAATTAAGCTAAAAAGGAAAAAAGAGGATGCATTTGTAGCTGCTTGGAAAATATGCTGCTCTGTACCTGGGAGGAGAATGAAGAAGGCTTACATAATCACTCCACAACCTTCTTCTTGAAGACTTTTTCTCATGGCAAGGGAAACAAATACAGTATACTGTAAACTGAGGCTTTACACATATAACAAACATCACTAGAATTATTAGTGACTCTTGCCTGAATGCTGAGACATGCTTTAAGCAATTTTTTGAAAACTGAACCCCTAAGACTCATACCTCTATCATATGGTTTTTATAATGTTTTGATATTTGTCTGTTAACTTATCTTGGGTTTCACCAGAGGCCAAGATATACTGCCTTATAATAATGCATGGACTTGTTTTTCAGAGTTTTAACCACCACAAAGTTTCCATCCTCTCATTACTCTCACTCTGAGACTAAGGTACTAAGGTGCTCAAGGTGTTCCAAGAAAATATTCCCCATACCATTACACTATTATAGTTATCGACCTGCACCATGCAGTGAAAATAGGAAAATGAATGCTTGAGTCCAAATAGCTTCATACATACAACACATGAGAAACTCATGTGAGATAGGTGTTACCACTTGTTAACTCTTTCCTATAGCAAACTCTTGCTTATAAAATGGGGTTTCTTAGTTACCATATATTGCAATACATGTCAAGCTGGCCAACTGCGTCAAAGTGATCCCTCTCTGGCCAGTCCTACTCTATCCTGCAGATTTGCCAACTCTTATTTGCTAAAATAGCGACTCTTGGTGGAGCTGTTATAGATGCAAATGGTGGGCCAACTCAATATTGAACCCTGTATTTTTTGCAACACATAAGCAAAATAGCAATAATCATGAGCAAAAGAAAACACCTGCACAGATCTGACCACAGTTAACTAAAATCTCATTGGTTGCTATGGACTTGTGTCACAAAGACTTGAAACGACACTATGGGCAGTGAACGAACATACACACCAGATATGAATATTCAGTTGATTTATCTATCATTTCCTATAAGTACAGAGTGTAAAGGCAGTCTTAGAGGCAATAGTAGGTGCTTATTTAATGGAAAATCTCTGAATCCAGTAGCAGATAATTCTCCTTTCTCAATAGAGAATGGGGCCATCTCTGGCTGTATGCATGTTGTGGGTAAAATGTCAGGCATAGAAGTTAGGAAAGCTTTGGCAGTGCAGTGATTCTTGATTACAATCACTGGATCATCCTTATTGGTGAGAGAATAGATCTACCATTACAGCTGGTCTAAGCTGGTAAGGCACCTTTGTAATGGGATTAGCACAGGCCACAATCTTTCATTAACTATATAGTAGTATGACAAGTCTACATATGGCACCAAGGTCTGCTCCCTATAGAGGTATCTCTGATTGAGGGAAAGTAACATGTTCTGTTTAGAGATGACTGACAAAATTTTCAAACATATCACAGTATGATTATTTTTAAGAATTATTTTACATCTTTAATGTTTCCATAGCAACCAAATGCTCTGAAGCGATATTTACAATCCATGTCTAATCTCTTTGGTAATACGCATGGAGATTGCTCGTTATGGAAACTTCCTGTGATATTTTGCTTCATTAATGGGTTTTCTGGCATGTTATATAAAAAATATTAACTTTTGTGGCTAAATATCAATAGCTCAACTGACCATAACACAGCGCACAAAGGACCTAAATTACTTCATGATTTAACAAATTGAAGATGGATGAATTGTGCCTGTAAAAGGAATGTAAAAGAAACATAACAAAGCTAACATCAAGGCTGAATAAGTTATTCACAATGTGTTTCATGAAAACAAATGTGAAAAGAATTATACAGAATTATACTTCCTTAAAGAGAATTTTCATATAAAATAATCTCTTGCAGGTTTAACGCGACTGTTTCTGTCACAGCTTCCAAAACAAATCCATGGCTATTCAGACAGGTAAAGCTTTACCACTTCCTAGTACTGAACTTTGTTTCCCCCATCCCACCTCCTGCACATCCCTATTGCCCATTGAGGCAAACTATCATGATGAAACTGATGGCAGTAGCAAGATCCAACACTACCCACTGTACCCAGGCACCTGACCTATGGCTATAAGAATGGATAAGGTTTCTACCACACAAGCAGGGTATTCAAGGTTTTAGGTTGGTGGAGGCACCTCCAGATGTCTGTACTTTACCCCTGTTGAATTTTTCTTTTTCTTGAGAGACTTTTTGTTCTTAAAATTATGAGTAGTATGTAGGCAGTTGCAGTCTGCTTCCTTCACTGTAGGTGGCACCCGAACAGAGAGGCATCACAGCTTGGAGAGGAAGTCAGGGGAAACTCAGCATTCTGGTTTGGCTGCGCTGCATCCAGTTGACTGTTGGTGGCTATCTTGAGTCAGCAGAGTCTATTTTGAGACCCTGCTTCCTAGGTTTTGGTGCACATTCGCGTAAGAGTAGTGTAGGGATAGGTTCCCCTTCTGTCAGGGACATTATTAGCATCAGGGAGAGGTTCCAGATGAGAAGGGAAAGCGTAGGGTTCACAATTGCCTTGAACATCTTCATGTCTGTCCAAACAGACACTGTTAATTAGGTTAATACCTGTTCCACAATATGCTGTTGGTATTTGTGAGTGCTCCCAGCTGGGTCCTCTCCCACTGGGTTTATTGTGAACTATTTGCCTTGACTACAAAACAAGTTCTGCCCTTTCTGCAATAAAAATTCTGCCTTTGCTACAATACAAGTTATACTGATTGCAATTGGACTGTATGTGAATTATTACCGCAGCACCACACTGCACCCACACACAAGTGAGCACTCTGATGGTGCTAGCATCCACCAATCTACCAATAATTTGGTCTTTAAAAACTGTACATAGGTCAGTCTATAACAAATCAGTAGGTGCTGTTGAAGTCATATTCCTGTTAATGGATTTTTGTGACTATATCTCCTGGGTAAGTAGTGTTTTTTAGGCCCACATTACATTTGTGTCTTTCTAGCAGAAGTGTTGGTCTTCTTGCATTGAAAGAATCAGGTAAAAATCGTTAAGTGAATAAGATCATCTAATTGCTGAATGGGCACCCTTTTGCTAGTTGAATTAAAAAAAAAGTGTGACCCCAAGTTCTTTCTGGCAACCTATATATTTATAAATCCCTTAATATTTGTATTCCAATTTTCACACAGAAAGAGCACAGGCAGTAAGACAGTTAGATAATGGAGGGAAAAAGAAAAAATATGTGGTGAGATCACATAATAGAGGAGAAAGCAGAAAAGAAAGCAGGATGGGATTGTGGCATTGGTAAGAGAGAAAGGGGCAGCAGGATGACATTGCAATATTGTGAAGTGAGCAAAGAAAGGTATCAGCACAACTGTGTAGTGGACAAGGAAGAAAAGGAGGCAGAAGAAATTTGGGTGAGCGAGGAAAGGAAGAAGCAAGACCTGTTCTTGGAGGAGGTACAGAAATTAGCTAGTGAGAACACGTTGTGGGGAAGGCTACAAGGCTGGTTTGTAGAAAGGGCGAGAGAAGCAGCAAGATCAACTGTGGAAGGAGAGAAGAGAAGGCATTGTACAAGATTGTGTGGAGACATAAAAAAGAGACTGGATTGGAGGGTAGTGGGTGGGTAGGAGGTGGCCAGACTGAAGTGTGGAAGAGGGAGAGAGAAGAGACAATAATACCAGATTATAGTGAATTGAGAGAGACTGAATGATGAGAAAGAAAAAGGAGGCAGACAAGTTTGTGGAGGGGGGGGATATACATAACAGCAAGGCTACATTTTGAAAGGGGGGGGGGGGCAGCAAGATCAGACTGTGTAGGGAAGAGGAGCTGCTGGATAGATGGGTCCTTATGTACTGCCCAGTGATGACTTTAATCTGGGAAGCACCAACACATGAAACTATAGAAATAGAAAAGCCCTAAAAAAGAAGTTCAGTCAATACTAGTACTAGAAATCTAGGGATGACAACAAAGCAGATACAAGGGTGACCAACCTGTGAACAAGGGGCCCTACCTAAGTCACTGTCAGGGACGTGCTGGTGCCTTTCAGAGGAATATGCGTGCGCGCATGCGCACACAGGGTCTGTCCAGGGTTATACAGCAGAATTCACTCACTGGTGTGCACCGGCGTGCTCCCATGCACGCGTGCGTGCGCCTGTGCGCATTAGCACTGTTTGGCGACAAGGTGCCTTTAAAAGTGTGTCAGCTGCACTCATGCGGTGCTGTTCGTCTGCAGCTCTGCACCTGTGTTCCTGTATCTGCCTGCTGATTGCTATTCGACCCGGCCTGCCTGACTCTGCTATCTCCTTGTGACCTGTTGCCGAACTCCTGCTTGCCTGACTACTCTGTTATTACCCATTTGTAATCATCTGCCTGATCTCCTGCCAAACCGGACTGTCTGACGCTGCCTTTTGCCTGTTGCCTTGTGTTGCTGCATCCCGGCCTTCTCATCCAGCTCCAGGTGTCGCTGCTCCAGTATCTTCTACCTGCCAGTCTGCTGATCCTCTTCTGCCTGCCAGCATCTGCAGCTCAGCCATCCCTGAAGGATCTCTACTCAGCTTCCATGGCGGCCTCTGCAAAACCTTCACCAGGCACTCCTACCCACTGTGCTCACGAGACCACTGTTCCCACTCCAGTGGCTCCTGAACCAGCGTTGTAAGAGGGGTCTTCTCCTACAAGTCGGGGTCAACTACCAGGTACCTAACAGTCACTACCCAGTTGGAAGTTAACTACTATTTTCTACAGGTTTTGGGGCCCTTGGATAACTTGTAGGAGTGCTCACTTTCCTAGGGAGGGTATTTGTAATCTTGTAATCCCATAATAAATGGTGGTACAATCCCCTTTCTTCTGATCTCCACAGAAGACAGCAATAATAGATACAGCCAAATAAGCACATCGGAGTGGCCAATAAATCTCTCACCACTCTGACATTCTGATACTATCCTTCTAGACGCATTTAGAGAAATTTACTAAAACAGGAGCACTCAGAATCTGGTGCAGCTGTGCATGAGCCAATCAGCTTCTAACTTCAGCTTGTTCAATTAAGCTTTGACAATAAAACCTGGAAGCTGATTGGTTTCTATGCAGAGCTGCACCAAATTTTGCATGCTCCAGTTTTAGTAAATCGCTGTCAGGAAAGGCATGTCAGCAGACAAAATGGCTCCCTCGGGCAGATTCCTGTTCACAGCTCTTCACATGCACCTATGAAATGTGCACGTGCTCGTGCTCACGAGTGTGCGCATTCGCGCACACGTATGTGTGCAAGTGTGCAAAGGAATGCTCATAGATGTGAGCATTGGCGTGCGAATGTATATCCCATGATAGATGTTGGCGCCAAATGAAATATTAAACTGGGTCAGTACTCAGGATCAGTGCTGTCTTGTCTACAGCGTTCCCATGCTAACTTGTTACTCTGCATCTGTCTCCAGTTATTGACCCAGCTTACCTTGACTATTCCTGGACTCTGTCTGTATTGACCCCAGCTTGTCCCTGACCTTGCTTCTGCCTGTGCAGATTACTGCTACTCTGTTGATTTGTTACTGACCTGGCCTGTACTGTGACTTCGCTAAAGCCTCCGCAACTGTACCTGATTTGTCTGCCTGCGTATGAGACGGCTCATCTGACCCTGTCTATGTTTCAGTCATTACTGGATTTCCAAGCTGCAAGCATCTGGCTGTTACCAACTGGTGCCTATTCTCCATCTGCCTGCTATCTGCCTGCTACTTGCCTGTGGTTCACCTGCTTGCTGTCTCCAGTGCCAGCCTGTTCCTGCCTACTGTTCATCGACTGCTACCTGGCATCTCTGTTTTGCTGTGATTCACTGATGACCATCAGCTGCTTGACTGGGAGATCCTGTCCAGCCCTGCAGCTAGCAAGACCATTATGCACTCGTGCCACTCTGCACTCCTGCGCTACCTGTCTACTCTATCAGGAGCCCCAAGTAAGAGGCCTTCCTCATCTTATCAGGCTCTGCTACCACAGTTCCCTCTTGAATCACACATTAATTCCATGGTAAATCAGATCTGACATTTAATGGTTTTCACTGTGTGTTTCTATGTTTCTCTATCAGAAGGTTCCACTGTGACTTTGGGAGGCTGTGCAGAGGATGTCATTCGTAGTTTTGGAGTCTTCATTTTTTGCTCAGGCTTGTAGGACATCTCTTCTGGCTGCAACTGTTGGGGCCGTCTTCTCTTGAAACAGACATTGGTACATCAACCTCAACACTGGATGCACAGTGAAGATGAAGAGTTACATTTAGAGATGGCAGTAGAGAGAAGTCATCTCACCAGATCTGTGTTTGCCCCCACAGTCAAAGATCCTTTTGTAGACGCTGGTGAGTGGTCATGAACACTTAATGGCTAGCATATCAAAAATGCCTGGTTGTTTCTTTGAGGTCAGCTAAGGACTCCCCCTCTTTTCTTCTTGCATTACATTCTTACAGGAAGCTTGCTGCAGCGGCCCACCACCGGTTTGGCTCAACAAAAAAAAAACAGTTTTGGCTATACATACACATTTAGCTATTGTTGTACTTTGCAAATTACAACTGTTCTTTGCCTTTTTATAGAGAATAAGTTAAATCTGTTCATTTTAAACATACAAATGTATTATTTAAATAGAATGCTCCAGACAATGATTAGTAAATGCATACATTTACAATGAAGTGAAAATAAGCATTTGGAAGAAAGAAAAGAGTAAAGATTGCAGCACTAAGTAATTAAAGGTGCCCACTGATGGTTTGCACATCTAAAACAGTTCAGAGCTCATTGTGGTTTTTTAACTTGGAAAAGTACACTTTCAACTAAAGTTTCAGCCCTGAAGTAAGCAGAATAACTAACATATAAATACTGTAGGTACTTTTCTAGACAGATCCCTGTTTTCCACTGTCCGGTCAGTCCAGGACCACAAAAAGGTTTATAGTTCCAATAGTAACAGTAAGTGCCAATGCAATATTGCAGGTGTTATGGGTTTAGCAAGAGATAAGTAAACTAGGTGGTCACTAAAACTACACTAGCTACTTAAAAACAAAATATGAGTGTAAAAATGGAAAACAAAATGTATGCAAGCAAATGCAGAATGCCCCCTATGTCAATAAACTGATATCACTGGTGAAAGACAAAGATAATTATATAATAGGTAAAATGGAAAACTAGCACTGCACCATTGAAAAACCTTAAAGGGTACCTCAACTTCATGGGGAAAAAAATTGCAAATAAAAAAAAAATAGCATATACAATTGCGACTCGTCTTATTTTAATTAAATGTTATTATGCCGTTTCAGGCAGTTCAACTGGATAAATACCTGGGGCAAATGCCAAAAACGTTGGTGAGATTATATCTGCCAGTTGACCGGAAAATATCTTGGAATACTTTTTTTTTAAATTAGCAAGAGTTTATTAAAAAAAAGTAGAACACAAATTACACTAAAACTTATGCCGCGTACACACGGTCGGACTTTTCATCTACAAAAGTCCGACAGCCGGTCCGACAGACTTCCTGCGGACTTTCGGCGGACTTGCGGCAGACTTTCTAACGAACGGACTTGCCTACACACGACCACACAAAAGTTTGACAGCCTAGTACGCGGTGACGTACATCAAGTCCGGCGAGACTATAAAACGGAAGTTCAATAGCCCGTACGACACCCTTTGGGCTCCTTCTGCTAATCTCGTGTTTATCTCGTGTTAGTAGAAGTTTGGTGAGAGACGATTCGCGCTTGTGAGACTCGTATTTTTCAGTTCGTTTTAACTGTTGTTCAGTCTGTGCTTGTGAGGTTTGTATCTGCTTTTCAGTGCGTTTGGTCAGTTGGCATTGAGAAATCTTTGTTTTATTGTCCGCTCGTTCCTGATTTTCAGGTCGTTCTTCACAGGCCTTGCTGTTCTTCAGTGCGTTCTGTTAAGTGCGTTCTGACCAGCCGACCGTTTTGAAGCCATGTTACCTGTACGTACTTGTCGTCGAGCTCGTGCATTGTATGTGCTTGGTGCTGTAGTTTATTCTTCAGACCAAGACCAGTCCATGAACAGGGCGAGGAGGAGTTCATGGACCAAGAATTGGTTGCGCCAGCGTGACCAGTTCTGTCACATGCCATTGCTCCGTGAGATCCGTGAGAATAATCCTGAGGATTTCAGGAACTTTCTCCGGATGACGGACCCCGTTTTTGATCGTTTGGTGGCTTTGCTGACCCCCTATATCAGCAGGCAGGATACCTGCATGAGGCAAGCCATCACTCCGGAGCAGAGGCTAGTTGCCACGTTGCGGTACTTGGCGACGGGGAGAAGCCTGCAGGACCTCAAGTTCTCGACAGGCATCTCCCCCCAGGCTCTGGGGATCATTATCCCAGAGACCTGTTCTGCTATCATCCAGGTCCTGCAGAAGGACTATATTAAGGTAAGAATTTTTTCTTTTATTAGCATCACATGTTCTTTTATTTATTCTTTGATAATGTAATGTATTTCTTAGCTCAAACACTACTTACCATCATTGTAATATAGTGTGAATGTCCCCTTTTTCTTCTCACGCATGCTTGATTTGTTTCATGTTCTTTTTTGTCATGCATGTATATTTGCCTTCAATAACCTCTCCAGCATACAATGCTGGTCACATATTCACCTTGTCTTCTCAGTTTGAATGTATTTAGTCAGCTGCATTGTATTTTGTTTCCCCTAAACTCTATCCAAATAGTGTGCTTATAATTAGCTTGATTTCAACCCCCCCCCCCCCCAATAATAATTTGCTACAATCTTCTGTGGTGTTGATTTTTAAAAAGCAAATATATGTTGCACTTTGCAAAATGCATGTGCACTCTACAAGTGCATTTGCTCCAGTGCTTTAGTAAATGAGCAGAAGCTCTGCTGATTTCCATCATCAAATCATATACAAGCCACAAAGTGTTTTCATTAATTGCCCTTGCATGTGGTGGTTGTGTACTCCTTGCAACATGAAAGCCTTTTTACCTTACCTCATTTACTTAAAGCTGGGGAGCAACTGCACTTGCAGAGTGGAACAACTGCAGTCTTGTAGCCTTTTTAGTCCATAAATCCCTGTGTGTCCTAAAATTAATATTTTTTGGTAATTTCACCACCCCCTAAAATGTAATCAATGTTCCATCAGAGGGGGTGAGCAATCTGATAAGTGTGCCTTTCAATATTATTTCTTCCAGAAGATATACATTATTTAATGTTATACTGATGCTGTGGAATAATGTTTTTAATTGTATAATTTTCTTGCCATGTTCGATTCAAAATTACTGATTTTTGTTTTCTTGTTTGATTCCCCAGTTTCCTTCAACGCCACAGGAATGGCAGACCGTGGCATCCCATTTTGCCACCCGTTGGGACTTTCCCAATTGTGGAGGGGCTATAGATGGGAAACATGTCCACATTGTGCCACCACCCCATTCGGGGTCATACTATTTTAATTAAAAGGGGTTCCACAGTATAGTTTTAATGGCGGTGGTGTCGGCACACTATGAATTTCTATATGTGGACGTGGGGAAGAATGGCCGGATGTCGGATGGAGGAGTATTTGCCCAGACGGAGTTCTGCCAGCGTCTCCAGAGTGGTGGCCTGGGATTGCCACCTGATGCGGATAACGTGGAAGGACTCCCCTTTGTCTTCATTGCCGATGAAGCCTTCGCTCTGAGCAAGCACCTCATGAGGCCATTCCCCCAAAGAACCCTCACCCCGGAGAGGAGGGTTTTTAATTTCCGGCTGGCCAGAGCTAGAAGAGTGGTTGAGAATGCGTTTGGGATTCTGGCCAGCCGGTTCCGCCTGTTTCAAACCTCCATTAATTTGGCGGAATACAAACTTAATTTTATCATTTTATCGTGCTGCATCCTGCACAACTTTTTAAACAAACATTCTCAAAATTATATGGTGCCAGTTGGGCCTGAGGCCGGACTTATCGTTGATAATCTTACGGGCCTGGATACTGTCCATACTGGCTTGGCCCCCTAAAGTGCCCGACAAGTTAGACAGCAATATGTTAATTATTTTATGGGTAGGGGGGCCATTGCAATGGGCCAGGATATCTAAAGATTTAAAATAAAAACAATCTTGATGAAATCTTGAATTATATTTATTGCTTGCCTTTCTTTTGGGCTTTCTCCTAGGTTATGGTCGAGCAGTTGTAGTGCCAACTGTATTTTCCTTGTAAATTTCTAATTGCCACTGTAAACCACTTTTTTGAAATTAACAATAATAAACAAACTGATACTGAGCATTGAAATAACAAACCACACATTTATTTAATTCAAAGCAGATGTTTTTAATCTTTGGTATCCATTCAGTTATGCATTTAGTATAAAATGTTCCTAGCCAAAAATATAAAGATATATTAAATAAATTTAGAATAATATAATTAGAGTTAAATATTTTTAGATAATCAAAAATAAAATTTGTTGGGCATTTTGATTTTAGCAAACAGGCCTTTTTTTTTTTTGGGTGTTTTTTAAAATCCTTTTTTTTTTTTTTTTTGTCTTTTTTCAAATCCTTTTTTTTTTGGGTGTTTTTTAAAATCCATTTTTTTTTTTTTGTCTTTTTTCAAATCCTTTTTTTTTTTTTGGGTGTTTTTTAAAATCCTGTTTTTTTTTGTCTTTTTTCAAATCCTTTTTTTTTTTTTTTTTTTGGTGTTTTTTCAAATCCTTTTTTTTTTTTTTTTTGGTGTTTTTTAAAATCCTATTTTTTTTTTTTTTTTGTCTTTTTTCAAATCCTTTTTTTTTTTTTTTTTTTTTGTTTATTTTGAAAAATAGGCCTCCTTTTTTAAATGTTGTTAAACAGGCATATAATTTAACAAAAAATAATAAAGAGAAGGCCCAGAATGGGGTCATCAAACCAGGAAATGAAGGACATGATCGATGTTTTGGGGTTTAAAAAAGGGCATTTAGATTCGACACAAAACATCAATCATGTCCTTCATTTCCTGCTGCATACGATCCAGCCGATTCCGCATTTGATCGATCTCCCCATTCCAGGCCATTATTTGAGCAATTAGCCGTTGGGCACTGTCTGTGGTGAAATAGTCACTTGGACCTAAAGTGGAATGAAAAAAAAAATATGTTTAGAAATATGCACACATAGTTTACCTTACCATAAAGCTGGTGTCTCAGACACTGACCTGGTGGGGTGCCCATGTCGCATACTTCCTCAACATCCTCGGGGGTGGCGCTGTTGCTTGACTCAAGCACAACCAGATCACCTAAAATAGAGTAGAAAAATTACATAAAATAAAAGGCAGCCATGCATAGATTACCATAAGCTGGTGTGTCAGACACTCACCTGGTGGGGTGCCCATGTCGCCCACCTCTCCTTCCTCCACATCCTCAGTGGGGCTTGGGCTGATTTCCCAAGTATGTTCTTTTGCTGGGGGGGGACTGGGTTCCTCTTGTTGGCTGAGTGATTTTTCCCCTATGTGAAGCCAAAAATTAATATACTTAGCACACAGATATTTTAGTACATACTAATCTTCAAACATTTGTAGTGAAGTGGTGTACAAATTGTCTGTTTGTGTAGAGTTCCTAGTAGACTTCAAGATTTTAATTTCTAAAGACATATCAAGATGGATAGATATCTCGATATCTAGATATCAATATCAAAATATATCAAAAAATCTTTGGATCTCTCTCTCTCTATATATCTATAACTAAATATACATCTTCAATCTCAAACAAAAACTAAATCTACAAATAGATATTAATTTAATTAAAAAAAAATAAAAAAATTCTATATCTATCTATATATCTACCTATATATGTATGTACATACATATATACATACATACATATGTATATATATATATATATATATATATATATATATATATATATATATATATATATATATGTCTATGTGTATATATATAGAGAGAGATATATGTATATATTATATATAGATATGTAACGATGTTTATTAAAAGATCGTTTCAAATTATGCAAACAATCGTATAGGAATGAAAAGCACATGGAGCGGTATAAGAGGTAATCAACACAAGATGAAAACACAGGTACTTACTTTTTTGCAACACTTTACGGATCCGTCTGAACTGATCCGGCTCCCTGAGTTTCAGGTCAGACCATCTTTTTCTAAGTTGATCCTTGGAGCGCTGTACCCCAAAAGAAGCCTGTAAAGTGTCCACCACCTTCGCCATTATTTTGGCCTTGCGCAAATTTGGCCGGGCGTACGGCCCATACTTCCCATCAAAGTCCTTTTTTTGAAGAATGGCCACCATCTCCACCATCTCTTCAAAACTCATATTGGAGGCCTTAAATCTAGGCCTCACAGATCTTGTTGACGTTCCAGCCTCCGGGCTTTTTTCGCTACCTGAGGTAGTTAACATGTCATGTGTCTCCGCCATTATTCACCCCACTACGCGCCGTAACTAAAAATGGGCGGAGAACATGAGTTAAAATCGAACATCAGGGGCGGGCGACGCAGGCGGAGTTTCACACATGCGTAGTGTATAAAGAGGGGCCTTGCGCACGTGTCGTACGTACGTTCTGTGCGTAGGTGATAGTGGACCGGGACGCTACTAAACGAAGGTAATTTAAAATTTATACTTTTGGTCAAGACTTTGTAGCAAGCGGCCTATATGGCTTGACAGATTGATGAGGCCTACATAGGGATAAGATGATGAGGGTTTAGCAGAAACCCAATAAAAGTGTTTTTTGTCTTGTGACTTTATCTTTTATACAGACATTATGAATCCCCTATTTAAGGATCCAGAGTTCCTTACTGCTTTTATTACTAAATATAGAGAGATGAGGAATTTGTGGGAGGTGAAACACCCACAGTATTATGCAAAGCATGTGAGGAAGTCAACGCTGGAGAGACTTCTGTCCTTTGTCCAGGCGACCATCCCGGAAGCAACAATGGAGACATTGCTCAAGAAAATTGGGGTCTTGAGGAACATGTATAAGAGGGAACATAAGAAGATCCAGGAATCAATGAGATCAGGAGCATCAGCAGATGATGTTTATGTACCCAGGCTGTGGTACTACAATCAACTCCGTTTTCTTGATGACCAGACTGAAGCCAGGGCATCACTTTCAACCCTTCCCTCCACCCTTCCCTCCACCCTTCCCTCCACCCCAGCAGAGGCTGATGAGGAGCAAGCTGGGTCTTCCATCCTGGATGAACCGGATATGACCATCTGGAGTCAGGTAAATTATTTTAACAAATATTTACTGTACTAATATTAATGATGTTAACTGGATGTTATAATTGTCTAAAATAATTTTGCCCTCAAAATTGTGTATACATATCAATTGACAGTAGTGGCTAAATATGTTTGGCACCTGCTTGAAATAATTAGGGTGTCTGATTAGACTCTTTTATTAAAGAGATGTATTCACATTTAATTTGCTAGTCATGAGAAGCAAACTGTGTGTCATTGATGAACCCAAAAAAATATACTAAAACTATTGTCCTTTTTTTATACACAGGATGAGTCCATCCAGGAGGAATGTGGGGAAAGTGGCAGGCAGGAGGAGACCGGGCCCATGGACAGCCTGGAGGAGGCCGGATTCACCATCATCCTGGAGGAGGCTGGGCCCAGTGTCAGGCAGGAGGTGGCTGCTCCCAGTGAGGTGGCTGGGCCAAGTGAGGTGGCTGGGCCAAGTGAGGTGGCTGGGCCCAGTAGGAGCCTGACAGAATCCCAAGTGCCTCCCCTCCACCTTCCCAAAAAAAGGGCCAGGAAGGGGACGGTCACACAGGAGGCATCCCTGCGCCTCATGCAAGAGGCCACCCGCTTTTTAAAGAGCCCCCCCGAAGCGGAAGAGTCCTATAGCTGCTACTTAGCCAGCAGGCTTCTTCAAATGGATTGGGAGCAGCGCCTCATTTGTGAGCGACTATTTGGGGAAACAATCCAGAAGGGGCTGCAGGGCACGCTAACACGAAACACCCAACTACATGAGGCAGCCCCCCTCCTCCTCCTCCTCCTCCTCCTCCTGCCACAACTGAAACACCAGAGCCACAGCCTCGAAAGAAGGCTACAGGGAAGGCTGCAGGGAAGGCTGCAGGGCAGCATGGAGGAAAGGCTGAAGGGAAGAGAAGAAAGTGATGACTTGGGTTCAGTCTGGTCTGACAGAAGACGCAGGCTGTTGTAGTACCACAGTCTGGGGACATCTATATCATCTGCTGGTGCTGTTGATCTCTGGGATTCTTGGACCAGATTGTGCTCCCTCTTATATGGACTCTTTAAGATCCACATTTTCTTGTACACATACTTTTTCCAGCGTTGACTTCCTCTTTATTTTATTTAGACCATAAATAAATGGATCTTTTTTGAGTTTAGGTTTTTTATTTTAAATCATAGATTTTAGACACAATGTTTTAAATTAACAAGGGACAACAATCTCATTGATTTTGCAAAAACACACCAAAAATAGATTAAAATAATGTTAATAATGTTCGAGTGGTAAGTATTTTAAAAAAAAAAGATACATAACCAAAAACGGTTCTTTGGGTTAACTTTATATAAAAAAAAAACAAATCACTATAAAAACAAAAATTATAAAGGGTTCTTTGTGGTAACTTTACAAACATTAAAAAAAATTTAACAAATATATATAAAAATGGGTTCCCTGTGGTAACTTTACAAAAAAAATTATAGATAAACAGAAAAAAAGTTCCACAACAATCATAAAATAAATATCTGGATAAAAATTACAAGAAAAGATGACTCCACCAAAAAAAAAAAAATTTTAAAAGTATTATTAGTATGGAAACATTGTTTTGAAAAAGCATACCATGTCATTCATGAGATCAAACAGAAAAAGAATCCAGAAATCTGTTTGGGAGAACTCTGTTTGAATATGAACAGCAAAACATCTTCGTTCTTTATAGCATTCGTAAAGAAGACATTAAATGCGCTGCATTCAACGATCACAGATTTTGCAGCGTGAGGAATGTGCTACCTACAATACGAACACTAGTTTTACTAGACCGAGTGCTTCCGTTTAGTTTTTGCTTATGAGCATGCGTCGTTTTTTTGTCCGTCGGACTAGCATACAGACGAGCGGACTTCGGGGTCCGTCGTAGTTACGACGTAAAGATTTGAAGCATGTTTCAAATCTAAAGTCCGTCGGATTTGAGGCTGAAAAAGTCCGCTGAAAGTCCGGAGAAGCCCACACACGATCGGATTACCAGCCAGCTTTAGTCCGTCAGCGTCCGTTGGACTTTTGTAGACGAAAAGTCCGACCGTGTGTACGCCCCATTAGATGTGCCATCCATGAACAATTTCAATATGACACAGATTATAATCTATACAATACAGGAACTGTAATGACTTCCAGAACATAGAGTGCCTTGAAAAAGTATTCATACCCTTTAAAATTTTCCACATTTTGTCGTTTTACAACCAAAAACGTAAATGTATTTTATTGGGATTTTATGTGATAAACCAACACAAAGTGGCACCTAATTATGAAGTGGAAATAAAATGGTTTTCATTTTTTTTTTTTGCAAATAAATATGTGAACTGTGTGGCATGCATTTGTATTCAGCCTCCCTGAGTCAATACTTTGTAGAACCTCCTTTCACTGCAATTACAGCTGCAAGTATTTTGGGGTATGTCTCTACCAGCTTTGCTCATCTAGAGAGTGGAATTTTTGTCCATTCTTCTTTGCAAAATAGCTCAAGATCTGCCAGATTGGATGGAGAGCGTCTGTGAATAGCAATTTTCAAGTTTTGCCCCAGATTCTCAATTGGATTTAGGTCTGGATTTTGACTGTGCCATTCTAACACATGAATATGCTTTGATCTAAACCATTCCATTGTAGCTCTGGATTTATGTTTAGGGTTGCATCACATTCTCAGCCGATATATCTTACACATGTTTTCTATTTTATTTTAAATTTTATTTTATTCCAATTTTATATATTCTTTCTTTATACCTATTCATCATGGTCTATCACACCTTAACTCTGCACAACATATCTCATGCTTTACCTTTTTACACAATGTTCATTTATTTCATTATTCTATTCACCAACACTTTCTAATCACATCAACACACACATACACTAATAATCAAATAAATATTCACATGTTTTAATTCTCCCCTCCACATAACATCCCATCATTATTATAATAATATATAAACATATTAATAATAAATAAACATTTGGAACCTAATTGGTACCAATGACGAACACTTGATAATACTATTATAACGTAGATACACGTTGACAAACATTTGGAATCCATCCGATACCTTGTAATACGTTAGGACTAAATTAGAATTATCTCCTGATATAATTATATCATTGGGAATTTGCTGCAGATGTTTGCCCCCTTTTACCCTCTGAGGGTGTCCTAAGCCTGACTGCTTGAAAGCCTTATCGGGTCGAACTCTTTCCACCCTTGCAGTGTTAGTTTTCCGCCACACATAGTGTTTTGCTTTTAGGCCAAAAAAGTTCAATTTTGGTCTCATCTGACCAGAGCACCTTCTTCCACATGTTTGCTGTGTCCTCCACATGGCTTCTCGAAAACCTCAAATGGGACTTCTTATGGCTTTATAATAGGGTGCGCTGTTTTATCACAAATCACACACACATAGAAGGTATCACCTTTACAACGAGCAGCCCCTACAAACAATATAATAATAAAAATAACTTAATTAACCTTTCTGTAGGTAAGGGAATTATACACAATCGAATTCCCTCTTCTTTATCATTGAAGTAAAGGGGGCTGAATACAAATGCACACCACACTTTTCAGATATTTATTTGTAAAAAATTTGGAAAACCATTTATCATTTTCCTTCCACTTTTTTTCCTGCCACAATTATGTGCCACTTTATGTTGGTCTATCACATAAAATCCAAATAAATACATTTATGTTTTTGGTTGTAACATGACAAAATGTGGAAAATGTCAAGGGGTATGAATACTTTTTCAAAGCACTGTTGATAAAAAAAGAAAATCAGCATACTTCAAAGTATCCTCATATTCACACATAGGTTGTAACTGGTGGCCATTTGGTATGCCATGAGTGTACCTTCAAGATGAAATAAACCTAGTGGAAAACATTGTTTGCTGTTTGTTAGATATGTAATAGTCTGGGAATGCCTAGTCTACCAGTGACTAAATCTAATGGGCTCAACCCTGGAGTATCCAGCTGGGCTGAGCAGAGTTTTTCATATTTTGTTGGGTACCCTCTATGTTGATAAATGATATGCTCCATCTTTAAGGTGCCCCCTATCTGTTTAATCAACTCACTTCAGGTAGGTGTACTATCAGACTTCCAATGAAGTACAATAAGTCTATGGGCCTGAAACTGGGCTCTTGACATAGCCTCTTTGGTAAATTCTTGGAGTTCTTAGTGGTCAGACTACAGTGTTTTGGGTCCATTGGTATATTAACTGCAAAAACCCTATTCACATTACTCACTATTCCTGTCCAGTATAAATGTAATTTAGGACAATGCCACAGAAGATGTATGAGGTCCCCATGTTCCCTCTGGCATCTACTACAGGCATCTACTGCATGTGGGCTGCTGGAGCACCCTCATTTTAAAAAGTTTTGCAGGGGTATAATGAGCTTGTAATAGAATGTATAATTGAGATAAGCTTTGTGGGTGGTAAAGGGAGCTCATTGGCACAGCTTGTAGTGCTATTTCCCATTCTTTGCCTGCCAAGTTGCCTACCTTAGCCTCCCACTTCTCAACCGTACCAGATAAAGATCCAGTGAGGTAAGTGTATCCTGGAATACTTGAAGAAGCACAGACAAAAGGGAATTCTAGAGTGACATTATCAGCATGCTACCCCCCTTGATCCCTTTAGGATAATTCTGCCTGAAAATGATGATGATATTGACTGTGACAAGCAGTTGTTGCAGTTGAAAAAAGTAGTCATTAAAATTTACATCAATGTATTCATAAAATCAACATTTAGAGGCAAATCTAAAGGTACGCATCAACAATCTGACCATGTGTTGCCAGCACAAGACAGACAACACATGATTAATGTATTATTTCTATACAGGATTTCTACAGGGCCAACAGTTTGCGCAACGCTTTATGCATTTATATTCGTTGAGGGGTGATTTTTAAGGTAAGTAGATTCCAGTGTCTGCTCTCTCCAAGTTTTACAGAAATATCTCACAATTAAAGATGTTATTTTTGTCAGTCCTTCCATATTGCAGCAGTGCCCTATAGCTGAAACACTGCATTCTGCTTTAAGTCCTACAACCCAGCCAAGTTCTTCCATCATTCTGAGCAAATATTTGGTCATCCCACAATTAACACTATCTTGCCATTCTAATCTATGTGGGATCTGTAAATAGAGAATTAATGAGTGCCTGGTGCTGTACTTGGGCAAAGAAGAGATTTTGCTCCAAGCCTTCACATTTTTATCATTTTGAAGTAGATCAGGCATTTTCTACAACTAATTAAAAAGTGTAAACCTTGAAATGGGCAATGGTACACATTAGTATTTGTTAAACCCCATATATCTTTTTAAACATATTTCCATTGGGACAGAATATGTTATTACAAAGCTGAGTTATTGCAGGGAAAAATTAAACTTGTGATACAGTTTGTAACTGCTGCTTTGGTTTTTTTTTTTTTCATTTTTTATTTGGAGCTATGGAATGGGCATATATTTATGCACTGGAAATTAACCAAAACATCCAAAGACCTGAAAATAATTAAACCTGTACGGAGAGATAGTCTTTATTGTCTCAGAGGAATCTTCAGCTTCCTATTTGCAAATCTGTAGATGTTTTAGTAATTAATAAAATAATCAATTTTTAGAGCACTCATGCACTTCTAAGCTTACTTAAAAAATGTCCTGGAGCTCAAAATCTACTAAAGCAATTATTTACTCCAGATTATTAGTCCTTACTATATATGTACAGTATATTATATATATATATATATATATATATATATATATATATATATATATATATATATATATATATATATATATATACATATATATATATTATTTTTAAAAAACATTAGTTGACCTTTAGTGTAGAGAAATTCATGCAGTAATACAGAAATATCACCCACGGATCACCAACTACACTACGCGCAGACGGCTTTTATAACGACCCAATCTGTCTGCAGGAGATAAATTCCTAAAATCTATAAATTCAAGCCGAGCACATTTTCTCCAAACAAGCGATGTTGGGTTTATGGTTATCCAAAGGCAATGTCTTTTTTGGTCATTTTATGCATGAGAAGGCCTGAAATGCAAATGATGAGGGGAAAGTATAACATAAATTTTATTAAGATGAACTCGGGCTAATAAAATTTACAACTTATCGAATGAACCGTCTGAAATTAATATGAAAGGATGTGGTTCTTCCTAAATGTAATATACTATTATCCTTTTCCCCTTCCAAACAGAGAAACAAGTCCTATGTACACAGCATGGACACGCTAATGACACATTAATATATATGAATATAGCTACCATAAACCATCCTAATAACATAATGGTTTCTCACCATAGTACAGGATAAGGACTTCCATATTATTTAGATATGGGCAATTAATAAAATGTTCAGCTGAACAATGTCATGTTAAAGCTAAAGTATGGCCAAAAACTATTTTCGTATATGTTGTATTTGCACAGCAAAAATACGTTACCTCCAATGAAGCGATCCCCATTTCTGGCTTCTGCAGTATTTACTGTATTATAACTTTTGTTTTTAATCAGTCCACACTCTCCTGTTGGCGTCGAACATCTGGTGCTAAGTCTTTTAATTTTAAGCTGTAGTACAAAAATCACAGGAGGTTCCTCAGCTCCTCCTCCATTCATAAAAAGCCTTACATTATTTTTACTGGATGCAAGGCATTCTGTAAATGGAGGAGGTACAGATGAGTGTCACAACCACCCTCCTCCTCAGGTATCACATATGCATACTTACATTGGGCCATTAGACCTTTTCATTTATGTTCAAAAAGTGACCTTACCCTTTAAGATCAATTACCCTATTGTCCCCACTGACACTGGGAGGTGTCACACAGAGAAGTTGTTATGGAGGCCCGGAAATTTTGCTATGGGGCTTCATGAATTGTAGTTTTACCTCTGAAACAAATTATTATCTTTTCAGTTATGCTATTACGAATTAGAGGATGTACGAAGTATGCTTAGTAACATAAAGGCAATATATAGGAACATGTCATAGGCAACTACAAATTATTAAAAATAGCTATGTCTTTGCAGTCCCCCTAATGCTCTTTTTGCTTAGGGCACAATGAATTACACTTATAATAGCAATGAATTCAGAACCCTTTGTTTATTGCTTTAGTTGTATTTAATTATTTTTAGTTATTACTTTTCAAGTGCAGGTAAGTGGATTTCAGTTATCAGGTCTGGTTATGTGAATGAGACCCATTCAGCTCTCTTCAGTATATAGAAGATACATTAATGCTTCATGGACATTACTGCAAGAGGACTGTAGAGTGTGCACTTGGGCGTAATTACTTGTGCATGAAGCTTAAAAGACTGTACAATTATAACTAAATGAGATAAGTAGTATGTAATCTATTATTTCTCTGTCTGACTGTACAAAAATTCCAGTGGAGTTACACATTGAAATGTTAATATCAGATGCCAAACCTTGTATTGTTGCTGTGAACTACTGGTTTACCCCAGTACATATCTTTGCTGTCACCTATTTAGAGCCCATGCTTCATAATTGTAGATAGGCAGCAATAATGAATATGTAAATGCTTGATTTCCTAGATTGATTAAAGAGGCAAGATCCTGAAAGATGTGCCTCCCCCCCATGTTGCCGCCTGTAGGCACATGCTTTCTGACCCTGGTTCCAAATCCAGCTCTAATCAATTACGGTCTGTCAAAGAGCACTTATGGCTTCAAGGAAACCTGTCATAGGAGAAATATGTAGTCTGTCCTGGCTTGATATGCTGACTGTTTGGTTTCAAAACTTTCCATTCATGCTCCTGGGGCCAAATATGGAGAGAAGAGTTTGGGCTTTATTTGCTCTGATTTTAATTGCTGCATGTTTGTTCCAGCTCAGTGACTCTGAAAGTTCTGAAGTCTGGGACCACCACAAACCTGGCATTGTCAGAAGATCAGCAATGATGACTTCTGTATTCTCATAACTGCTGTATTTTATTGATAATACAATATAATTAAACCCAGTCTATCTGCCTTTTAAAGTCCTTTAGCTTAGCTTACTTTTGTGGTTTTAATTCACCACACTGTCCATGGAAGTGAAGCTCTTGGTTTCCAGTCTGTGCACCCACAACAGCTCTGTGGGTGCTTGTTGGTACATAATGACATGGATGGCTCACATCAGCAGAGTTGGTTGTGATTCTATAACTGTGGCCACTAGCGTTGCACCGATACCAATACTGATATCAGTGCCAATGCTAAGCTTTTGCATGAGTAGTTGCACTTGTGCAAATGCTCAGATACTAAAACGGATACCTTGAAGAGTCCGGTGCAATTTCGTTCAGGGGTTCAGGTGCATATTTTTAAAGTGTATGACATTGGGAGTCGCACATGACCCAGACCGAAAATCGTATCTGACTCTTTTTAAAATCGCACTGCGGCTGGCCCACCGGTTCAAATATGTGTGGGCCGGCCACAATGCAATTTCAAAAAGAGTCCAATACGATTTTCAGCCTAGTTCAGATGCAATTTCCAATGTGATACACTTTAACAATTTGCACTTGAATCGCACCTGAACCAATGAACGAAGTAGGTGGATGTAGGGGGAGGTACCAGAGGTGCTGCCTGATGAGTCATCCAGCCTCCCTGAGTCACTCACCCTGACCCATATTCAACCTACACTACAAAACAAACTATGTACAGCTAGCACTCTACACTACAGGGCGCTACACAATCATGTCAAGTCAAGCTGCACTGGCTCGTCAACTACTACTGTGAATCCTAGGGTTACAACCTGAGCCTGTATAGACTGACACTAAAGTTGGCCATACATGGATCAAAATTTGTCCGGCCCAGCAGGGACTCATGTATTCATGTATGGGCAGGCTGATTGTACAATAGTCGATTGACTTGTATACAAAAAGCCTGTTGAACTATAGCGACAACATTGCTAAACGATTGCTAAAGTTGCTTTTTTATTTTACTTTTTAGAAGCTTACCTTATATCTAAGGGTGTCACCAGAATTTTAGTAATGGGTTACATTCCTCTCCAATGACAAACTTTACCCATGCTTGACTGGTCTGTTACCACAAAGATTGCTGAGGTTCCGTGCTCATGGCTGGAATGTGCTCCAAGGCATCAATCCATAAAAGAAATTAGCCGGAAGCCCGATGCATTCCAAGTTCCAAATTCTTTTTTAGGCTACATTAAAAGTGGCACATTATAGCTAACATGATTTGGCCATGAAGGACACCATGGTCAAAACATGTTCCAAGTTACAAATTCTTTATTAGGCTTCATTAAACTAGTCACAATATAGCTAACATGTTTTGGCCATGAGAGCCGCCATGGTCAAAATATGTTCCAAGTTCCAAATTCTTTATGAGGCTACATTAAATGCGGCACAATGTAGCTAACATGTTTGGGCCATGAAGGCCACCATGGCCAAATCATATTCCAAGTTCCAAATTCTTTATTAGGCTACATCAAAAGTGTTACAATATAGCTAACATGATTTGGATCTGAAGACCGCCATGGCCGAAACATGTTCCAAGTTTCAAATTCTTTATTAGGCTACATTAAACGTGGCAAAATATAGTTAACATGTTTCAGACATGAAGGACACCATGGCCAAAACATGTTCCAAGTTACAAATTCTTTATTAGGCTTCATTAAACGAGTCACAATATAGCTAACATGTTTTGGCCATGAGGGCCGCCATGGTCAAAATATGTTCCAAGTTCCAAATTCTTTATGAGGCTACATTAAATGCGGCACAATGTAGCTAACATGTTTGGGCCATGAAGGCCACCATGGCCAAATCATATTCCAAGTTCCAAATTCTTTATTAGGCTACATTAAAAGTGTTACAATATAGCTAACATGATTTGGATCTGAAGACCGCCATGGCCGAAACATGTTCCAAGTTTCAAATTCTTTATTAGGCTACATTAAACGTGGCAAAATATAGCTAACATGTTTCAGACATGAAGGACACCATGGCCAAAACATGTTCCAAGTTCCAAATTCTTTATTAGGCTACATTAAAAGCCACACAATGTAGCTAATATGTTTCAGCTATGAAGCCCGCCATGGTCGAAACATGTTAGCTATATTGTGCAGCTTTTAACGCAGCCTATTAAATCACTTGGAACTTGGAACTCTCTGGGTTCGACCCAAACATTGGGTGTTCACCCACTTGCCAAACAACGAACAATATGGGGCGTTAGAAGAAAATTCAAGCACAGCAGAACGCCCCGTAATGCACTGCGAGATTGCAGTGCATTGCTGTATGATGATTGGCCAAAGCTTGCACAGTGCACTCTGCTGAGAGAGCCATAATTGTCCAAAGGCTCAGGGGGACTAAGTCCACGCTCTACACTATATAAGGCTGCTTACAGAGCGGTCATGTGTAGTGTTGTTGGCATGGACAGAGAGATAGCTTGAGTTAGATTAAGCAGACAGGTTATTCAGTTAGTGGCAGTGTATTTGATATATATATATATATATATATATATATATATATATATATATATATATATTATCTGAATTTAGCATAGACTATATATCCAGTGTTTACTCTATATTCAGTCAGTGCAGGCAGTGTATTAATATATATATATATATATATATATATATATATATATATATATATATATATATATACAGTCTAGTATATATTTATATATATATACTCTGCATCCAGTGTAGCCTATATCTACTGTGCATTTAATGGTGTACTGTTTCTAATACACTTAGGGCGGTGTATATATACAGTCTAGTATCTATATATACTCTGCATTCAGTGTAGCCTATATCTACAGTGCATTCGGTGGTGTACTGTTTCTAATACACTTCAGGCTTTGTACACAGTATCTAATACAGTGTGTACAGTTTCTACTACACTTTTGGTGGTGTACACAGTATACAATACAGTGCAGCCGTTGTACAGTTTCTAATACAGTGCAGGCAGTGTACACAGTGTGTAATACAGTGTGTACAGTTTCTACTATACTTCTGGTGGTGTACACAGTATACAATACAGTGCAGCCGTTGTACAGTTGCTAATACAGTGCAGGTGGTGTACACAGTATCTAATACAATGTGTACAGTTTCTACTATACTTCTGGTGGTGTACACAGTATACAATACAGTGCAGCCATTGTACAGTTGCTAATACAGTGCAGGCGGTGTACACAGTATCTAATACAGTCTATAGAGTTTCTACTACACTTCTGGTGGTGTACACAGTATACAATACAGTGCAGCCATTGTACAGTTTCTAATACAGTGCAGGCAGTGTACACAGTATCTAATACAGTGCAGCCATTGTACAGTTACTAATACAGTGCATATATATATATATATATATATATATATATATATATATATATACATTCTAGTATCTATATATACTCTGCATTCAGTGTAGCTTATATCTACAGTGCATTCGGTGGTGTACTGTTTCTAATACACTTCAGGCGGTGTACACAGTATCTAATAAAGTGTGTGCAGTTTCTACTACACTTCTGGTGGTGTACACAGTATACAATACAGTGCAGCCGTTGTACAGTCGCTGACAGTGCAGGCGGTGTACACAGTATCTAATACAGTGTGTACAGATTCTAACAGACGTCAGGCAGTGTATTAATATATATATATATATATATATATATATATATATATATATATATATATATATATAAACAGTCTAATATATATATATATATAGTCTGCATTCAGTGTAGTCTATATATACAGTGCATTCGGTGGTGTATACTTTCTAATACACTTCAGGCGGTGTACACAGTATCTAATACAGTGTGTACAGTTTCTACTACACTTCTGGTGGCGTACACAGTATACAATACAGTGCAGCCGTTGTACAGTTTCTAATACAGTGCAGGCAGTGTACACAGTATCTAATACAATGTGTACAGTTTCTACTACACTTCTGGTGGTGTACACAGTATACAATACAGTGCAGCCGTTGTACAGTTGCTAATACAGTGCAGGCGGTGTACACAGTATCTAATACAGTGTGTACAGTTTCTACTATACTTCTGGTGGTGTACACAGTATACAATGCAGTGCAGCCGTTGTACACTTTCTAATACACTTGGTGTATTATGCGGTGTACACAGTATCTAATACAGTGTAGTGTGGTGTTGCAAAACAAAAATACATCATGTCTGGAAGGCCACCAAGGAGAGGCAGACCCTCACAGGCCACTAAAAGAGAGCAAGCAGCCTCTGTGTCTACAGTCAACAGTGGTGGTCGTGGACATGGTGCATTCTCTGCAGGTGGCCGTGGGGCACACTTGTCTTTTTTTGCTGCTGCTGTGTTATTGAGCCACAACATCCTCCTCATCTTCTGTCACCCAGGCTCAGAGTAATTTGCCTCCCAACGCAGCTGCCAAAACGGCCTATTCCACCGCCTCCTTGTCCACAGTCACTCCTTCCGTAGCCTCAACATTATGCATGGAGGAGTCCCCAGAATTATTCTACCTCAGTGTCGGATATATGCTGCTGGAGGATGCGCATCGATTTGAAGGCTCTGATGTTGGTTCACAGGTTTAGGAAGGGAGTAATGTGAGCCTAGAGAGAGGAGGTGCCACAGAAGGGCAAGAAAATGGTAGTCATGTTCCCCCAGCTGCAGCATACTGCCAAGTTAGCTCCAGTGATAGGGAGGGAGGGGATTATGAGGTCACTGACTGTACTTGGGTGCCTGAGAGAAGAGAGGAGGAAAGTGAGGAGGAGGCACAACTCCAACCAGGCAGGATGTCCTTTAGTGCAGGGCACTTCTGACTCCGCGCTGACTTTAGAAGTTCCTTGGTGTGGGCCTTTTTTGACACGTGTGCAGCAGATCGCACCGTTGCTGTTTGCAACCTATGTCTGAAGTGGATCAAGCGTGGCCAGAACAGCAGCCGCTTGGGTATCACATGCTTGACCAGACATATGACGACCTGCCATGCAGTCCAGCACTTGAAAGACCCACCACAAAGAAAGAGGCAGGATTCTCCTTGCTCCTCATCTGGGATCTCCAACCCTACTATACCTCCAGTCCTTTCAAAAACCTGCACAGAGAGGAATGAAGGTGTAGCAATAGGTGTCCCAAGTACTTGCAGCCAATCTGCTAGCAGTACACCACCAATTGATTTTAACAGGCAAATTTCCTTACCCCAGTTATTGAACCGTAAAAAGAAATTCGGTCCCAGCCATCCACATGCTCAGTGTCTAAATGCTAGCTTGGCCAGATTGCTAGCACTGCAACTGCTGCCTTTTCAGCTGGTAGACTCTGTCCCCTTTTGTGAAATTGTGGAATATGCTGTACCTCAGTGGCAGGTTCCAAAATGCCATTTCTTTTCACGGAAAGCCATTCCGGCTCTCTACCGGCATGTGGAAAGCAATGTTTTGGCCTCTTTGGACAGGGCGGTCAGCAGTAAGGTTCATATTACCATTGACTCATGGTCCAGCAGGCATGGGCAGGGAGATTACCTTTCCTTTACGGCGCACTGGGTAACTCTGCTGGCAGTTGGAAAGGATGCAGGACAGGGTTCAGTGTTGTTGGAGCTTATTCCACCACCACGCCTCCAATGCTAGTGGTGATTCTGCCACAGCTCTCTCCTCCACCCCCTCCTTTTCTTCTTCCTCTATGGCTTCTTCTTCAGATTTGTCCTCTGAACCAGCGGTGCTCTGTAAGCATTCAAGGGGCTATGCAAGCAGTCAGGCTAAAAGATGCCATGCGGTGCATGAGTTAGTCTGCCTAGGGGACAGGAGCCATCACTGGGGCAGAGATTCTGTCAGCTTTGCAGGGGCAGGCTCAGCGGTGGTTGACGCCACGCCAGCTTCAGCCAGGAATGGTTGTATGTGACAATGGCACCAACCTTCTCTCTGTCCTCCAACAGGGACACGACCCATGTTCCATGTTTGGCAAACATCCTGAATTTGGTGGTGCAGCAGTTCTTGAGCAGGTACTCAGGCTTACAAGATCTCCTGAGGCAGGCCAGAAAAGTCTGTGGTCATTTCTGTCGGTCATACAATGCCAGTCCCCAGCTGGCTGACATTCAAAGGGAATGCAACCTGCTCACATGTCCACCAGGTGGAACTTAACGTTGGCAATGCTGCAGAGGGCCATCGATGAGTACCTGTGGAGTATGGCATCAGGACAGGGTCAGGGGAGCTTGGCTTCTTTTCACCACGCCAGTGGCTACTGATCAAGGATGCATGCACTGTCCTGTCACCATTTGAGGAGGCCACAAGGCGACAATGAATGCATCAGTGACACTATCCCTCTATTCTTCCTGCTGGAGCATACGCTTCATGGAATCATGGACAGGACACTTAAGGCAGAACAGCAGGAGGAAGAGGCTTCCTTTCCTCTCAATGCCCCCTTTATCCAGATAGCATTCTTGCAGGCCCACCAAACACACAGGAAGAAGAGGAGGAGGATTGTATCAGCATGGATGTAGAGGATAACACTCAGCAGCAGTAGTCAAGGGATGGTTTTCAGTCCCCAGAAACCCAAGGAGTTGTATGTGGCTGGGAGGAGGTAGTTACAGATAATGTGATACTTAGTGACCCAGGGGACTCAGAATTGAATGCCTCTGCAAACTTACACAGCATGGCCTCCCTGATTCTGCAAAGTCTGTGAAAGGACCCTAGGATTTGTGGTATCAAGGAGAGAGATCATTACTGGCTGGCAATCCTTCTTGATCCACGTTACAAGGGTAAGGTTGCAGAACTCATCCTGCCTTCGCAGAGGGATCAGAGGTTGAAACATCTTCAGGAGGCCTTGAAGAAAGGTTTCTGCAACACATTTCCAGACCCTGGGAGGTTACCATTTCCTGGTGCTGGACAACGTGTTGCTGAGGCTTCGTTCTGTCAGAGGAAGAGCGGTGAAGAAGGTAGACGGCTGACCGATGCCTTTAAACAATTTTTCAGTCCTCAGCGCCAAGGTCTGATCGGTTCAAGCAACCATTGCCAGCGTCTGCATTATATGGTGCAAGAGCAGACATGGAGACCTTTCCAACAGAGCATACACTGGCTTATTGGATCTTGAGGATGGACCACTGGCAAGAACTTGCTCAATATTCAATTGAGCTACTGGCCTGTCCTGCATCCAGCATGCTTTCTGAACACACATTCAGTGCTGCTGGAGGGTTTGTAACGGATCAAAGAGTGCGTCTGTCCACAGACTCCGTTGATAGGCTAACATTCATAAAAATGAATCAGTCTTGGATCAGCAGCTATCAAGCACCTGATACTGATGTAATTGATTGGATTTGCTATAGATCTGCAATCCCTTGAAGACTGCCTATGCTGACTATCCTATTCCTCCTCAATCTTGATGATGCTAGCTTACAACAATATTTTTGGTTTAGGGCACCACCACCACCCAAGGCCCAATTTTTCTGCCCTTGTTTAACAGGGGCATGTAATTACAATTTATGATCTAATATTTCACAGCAGTGCCCGTTCCTTTGCCCAACAAGAGTATCTGTGAGGGGTTACAGTGTTGTGGCACCACCATCACCCAAGGCCCAATTTTTCTGCCCCAGTTTAACAGGGGCATGTATTTACAATTTTTTATATAATATTTCAACGCAGGGCCCGTTCCTGCGCCCAACAAGAGTAACTGTGATGGCTTACAGTGTTGTGGTGCCACCAAAACCAAAAGCCCAATTTTTCTGCTCCTGTTTAACAGGGGCATGTAATTACAATTTTTGATCTAATATTTCACAGCAGGGCCCGTTCCTGCACCTAACAAGAGTAACTGTGAGGGGTTACAGTCTTGTGGCACCACCACCACCACCCAAGGCCCAGTTTTTCTGCCCCTGTTTAACAGGGGCATGTAATTACAATTTGTGATATAATATTTCAACGCAGGGCCCGTTCCTGCACCCAACAAGAGTAACTGTGAGGGCTTACAGTGTTCTGTCGCCACCAAAACCAAAGGCCCAATTTTTCTGCCTCTGTTAAACAAGGCCATGTAATTACAATTTTTGATATAATATTTCACAGAAGGGCACGTTCCCGCACCCAACAAGAGTAACTGTGAGGGCTAACAGTGTTGTGGCACCACCACCCAAGGCCCAATTTTTCTGCCATGTAATTACAATTTTGATCTAATATTTCACAGCAGAGCCCGTTTCTGCGTCCAACAAGAGTATCTGTGAGGGATTACAGTGTTGTGGCACCACCACCCAAGTCCCAATTTTTCTGCCCCTGTTTGATAGGGGCATGTAATTACAATTTTTGATATAATATTTAAACGCAGGGCCCATTCCTGCGCCCAACAAGTGTAACTGGGAGGGCTTACAGTGTTCTGGTGCCACCACCACCCAAGGCCCAATTTTTCTGCACCTGCTTAACAGGGCCATGTAATTACAATTTTTTAATATAATATTTCACAGCAGGGCCCGTTTATGCCCCCAACAAGAGTAACTGAGAGGGCTTACAATGTTGTGGCACCACCACCCAAGGCCCAATTTTTCTGCCATGTAATTACAATTTTGATCTAATATTTCACAGCAGAGCCCATTCCTGCACCCAACAAGTGTAACTGTGAGGGCTTACAGTGTTCTGGTGCCACCACCACCCAAGGCCCAATTTTTCTGCCTGTTTAACAGGGCCATGTAATTACAATTTTTTGATATAATATTTCACAGCAGGGCCCGTTTCTGCCCCCAACAAGAGTAATGTGAGGGCTTACAGTGTTCTGGTACCACCAACACCTAAGGCCCAGTTTTTCTGCAGAGTATATAGGGCAGGCCGTATAGTATATATACTGCTGTTCAGAGTATATAGTGCCTGGGGGCCTGGGGGACCCCCACGCCATTTTGGTGTGGGGTTCCCCTTAATATCTATACCAGACCTGAAGGGCCTGGTATGGATTTTGGGGGGGGGACATGCACAGCATTTTTTTTTTTTATTTTTGTATTTTTATCTATATTGACAATATCCGACAATACATTACAGCCGCCAGCAGTTTTAAATGACATTTTTTCCTTTAGAAATGTAATTTTGCTGTGGCACTGTTATAAAGATGGGAAAGATGCGCTACTTTACAGGCATACTAAGGACACCCCAGGCACGATATTTAAAGGAATATTTCATTTTTATTGTTTCACTTTAAGCATTATTAAAATCACTGCTCCCGAAAAAACGTAAATTTTTAAAACTTTTTTTGTATTGATACATGTATCCTGGGGCAGGACCCGGGTCCCCAAATACTTTTTTGTGGCAATAACTTGCATATAAACCTTTAAAATGACCATATTTGATTTTTCACGTTCGCGTCCCATAGACTTTAACGGTGCTAGCACAAATTTTTTGCCTGTTTGCAATATCTGCTCTGAACCGAACCGGGGGGGGTGTCCAGCTCATCGCTACTCTCCACCCTACAGACAGTGACATAACAATAGCCTGGGATAGGAGGAGGTTCCCATTACTAGGGGTATTAAGAAACGCTGTGAAGTTTCCAGTACAGAAGGGCTGAAATGAGACCTCAGATCATTGCTAGACTCATATCCCCCTCTGTGCAGTGAGAAGTGCTTGCTTAGCTTTCTTGACAGTGAAGATTTCAGGCCTACTACATCAGCGGGTACTCATTATGATGCATATAATACATATGCTGCGTGTTGTGTGCAGGGTGGTATTTATTTTTTCCTTCTGTTTAACTATATTGAAATGTCCAAAAATGACATTTCATCCACCTCTATATACAACAATACATTGTGACGCTCTGTAGTGCATTGTAAAGTGTGGTTGTGTTTTACATTGCGCAAAGATACAGACATGCTGCATTTGTATGCTATGCATGCAAACACACCCGTAAGCTGTGAACAGAGCACATAGAAAATTATTGCTTTTTCATTTTGTTATAATATAAAATATTATTATAGTTTTCGAAATAGAAGGAACTGGATGGAAAAAGTCAGCTGAATAGTAACAACGGTCAAACAGCTTCAGTCACTATTTGGGTATTCTGACAGCCACGGGTTCCAGCTGTCAGAGTACAAAAGCTACCGGAGGTTTAGCATGGATGGGTGAATCTATGGATTTCTTTACATGATTATAAAATCTGAAATCTTCATGTATATGGCCAGGCTTTAGCAGGTGGGAGGCCATCAAAATCTTGCTATGTAGTACCGTAGAATGATTTGTATTTGGGTCCCTGCCTAAGAATCTTTAAGTGTCATCAAACCCAAATATTTTCCAAGTGTGTTTTTCTTTACATTACATTTTTTACCTTCTAGCTGAAGCTGTAAATTATTCAAGTTGTATAAATTAGTAAATACCTAGTTAATCCTGCTGTTTCATTTCCCTTCCTTGTTTTCTGTGCCAACAAAACAGCAGCCAATCCTCTGCCTGTTGCATTGCCACCTTTACTGTGCATGCTCTGCAAGTGTATACCAGGGAAGACAGTCACATCCTATTTTTGTGACTATATTTGTCACCTTTAGGGGTTGCTCCAAAACTTTAATTGACAAGACCTCCTTCTCTCCTCCTCTCCACCCATGTGATTACCACATCATCTTGAAGGTAAGCTCTGGCAGGGATGACCCCACATGACCACCACAATGCCAGTCAGCACCGTGTGGGCATGGGAAACTCTTCAGACTTCCTGAGATGATTATTCCTAGATGTGTCATAGGTTTCTTGTCTGCTTTCTCCTCCAGATCTTTCACTGTCCCTCAGGGCAAGCATAGAAAGTCATGTGACTGCAAAATGAGGGATCCACAAAGAGGTTTTAGGGGCACATTTGTTACTTGGTAACTGCTAGCATTGATTACTATATGGGAATATAGGGTGATAGATATAAAGTAGTTAAAGCCTAAGTGTAATCAAAATAAACCCCCCAAAAATCAGCACAAGGGGACACAACTTACTATTAATATACTCTGTCCATTGTTGTGCTGGCTGGTTTCCATGAAATTTTCCTCCATTGACCCCCCCCCCCACTTCTGCTGCCATAATCTTTGTGTGAAGCAGGTGTTAATGTGGACTCATCAAGAGTGCTTGACTATGACCGCCCCCTTCTCCATTAATAGAAACCAGCACTACAGGTCCTGTGAGTGAAATTCAAACTATGAATGGAGGAGGTGGACTTTTCAAGCATCTGCCTATCCTCAATTCATAGATCCTGTTTTATTCGAAGCTTAGTACTGGCTTACATGAATGGAGGAGGGTGATGTAAAGGGCGAGCATAGTCTGGCACTCTTGATGAGTGCAAATGACAGCTACCTCAGTACTCTTAGCCCCTGCGGCACAAAAAGATTATAGTGGTGGGGCTGCTGGGGAAGGAGGGAGGGGGGATGGAGGAAAATTTCAAAGAAACAAGGAGCCATAAGCACAAGGAACACACCACAATAATAGTAAGCCATGTGCCTTGCTGAAGTTTGTGTTTTTATTTTGACTATTCTTAGGCATTACATTTTTTTGTTAAATGCAATATTTAAACTAATCCAAAATGGCCAGTGTGTATGGCTTTATGTAGGCTAATTTATTATTTTTAATATTATTATTATTATTATTATTATTATTATTAGTAGTAGTAGTAGTAGTAGTAGTAGTAGTAGTAGTAGTAGTAGTAGTATTCAGGATTTATATATTTTGGAACAACGGTGGCGATGTCTTGGGATGAGCGAGGAGAATGGTTTGAGTGATATTTTGGATGAGATTGGCAATGTCTTCGAAGGACCAAAGAGGGTAATTTAGGTGATATTTTGGGACAATGGTGGTGATGCCTTGGGATGAGCAAGGAGAATAGTTTGGGTAATATTTTGGAACAAGGTTGGCAATGTCTTGGGAGGAGCAAACAGGATGATTTTAGTAAAATTTTGGGACAACGGTGGCGATGTCTTGGCATGAGCGAGGAGAATAGTTTGGGTGATATTTTGGGATGAGATTGGCAATGTCTTCGAAGGACCGAGGAGGACAATTTAGGTGATACTTTAGGATGAGGTTGGCAATGTCTTTGGAAGACCGAGGAGAATGGTTTGGGTGATATTTTGGGATGAGTTTGGCAATATCTTGGGAAGAGTGAGGAGAATGGTTTGGGTAATATTTTGGGACCAGGTTGGCAATGTCATGAAAGGAGCAAAGAGGATGATTTCAGTGATATTTTGGGATGACGGTGGCGATATCTTGGGAGGGGTGAGGAGAATGGTTTGGGTGATTTTAGGATGAGGTTGGCAATATCATGGGAGAGGCAAGGAGGATGATTTTAGTGATATTTTTGGACTACAACGGTGTCTTGGGAGGAGCGAGGAGAATGGTTTTGGTAATATTTTGGGACGAGGTTGGCAATGTCTTGGGAGGCGCAAGGAGGAGTGTTTTAATTATATTTTGGGATGACTGTGGCGAAGTCTTAGGAGGAGCGAGGAGAATGGTTTGGGTGATATTTTGGGATGAGATTGGCAATGTCTTTGAAGGACCGAAGAGGGCAATTTAGCTGATATTTTGGGACAACGGTGGTGATGCCTTGGGATGAGCAAGGAGAATAGTTTGGGTAATATTTAGGAACAAGGTTGGCAAAGTCTTGGGAGGAGCTAGCAAGATGATTTAAGTGATATTTTGGGACGATGGTGGCAATGTCTTGGGATGAGCGGGAGAATGGTTTGGGTGATATCTTGGGATGAGATTGGCAATGTCTTCGAAGGACAGAGGGCAATTTAGGTGATTATTTAGGATGAGGCTGGCAATGTCTTTAGAAGACTGAGGAGAATGGTTTGGGTGATATTTTGGGATGAGGTAGGCAATATCTTGGGAAGAGTAAAGAGAATGGTTTGGGTGATATTTTGGGATGAGATTGGCGATACCTTGGTAGGAGCATGGAGGAAGGTTTGGGTAATATTTTGGGACCAGGTTGGCAATGTCGTGAGAGGAGCAAAGAGGAGGTTTTATTTTGGGATGACGGTGGTGATTTCTTGGGAGGAGTGAGGAGAATGCTTTGGGTGATATTTTGGGATAAGGTTAGCAATATTATGGGAGGGGCAAGGAGGATGATTTCAGTGATATTTTTGGACTACAATGGTGTCTTGGGAGGAGTGGGGAGAATGGTTTGGGTTATATTTTGGGACTCTTGGCAGGTGCAAGGAGGATGGTTTCAATGATATTTTAGGACGACTGTAGTGATGTCTTGGGAGGAGCGAGGAGAAAGGTTTGAGTGATATTTTGGGATGAGATTGGCAATGTCTTCAAAGGACCAAAGAGGATGATTTAGGTAATAATTTAGGATGAGGTTTGCGACGTCTTTGGAAGACTGAGGAGAATATTTTGGGTAATATTTTGGGAGGAGGTTGGCGGTATAGTTTGCAGCAGAGTTATGAATGACTTTATATACCATGATGTTAGTATTTTGAATTGTATTCATCAGAAACCAATGAGGGGGGGGGGGGGGGGGAGAGCGGTCTTCAATTCACTGTCTTTCTAAACTGTTCCTTTAGAGAACAGGTCCAGGAAAAAATCTAAAAGCAAACCATATGCGTGTCGTTTTCCTGAGATGTTGCCTCTGTGCTGGCAATAAAAATGTACAATTAGCCCAATCAGGCTGCAGATCGTAGATGTCACTGGTGAGTAAGGAGAGGGGGAGGACTCTGGAGCACAAGCCAGGCAGCTGGAAGTTGAAGGCTTGCTAGTGTCTCTCCATCCAGCACACACACAGCATTACAGGAAACTTTGGATGGCTGGAAGGATGGAGCCTGGAAGAGCCCGGGATGTATGAAGGTGACAGCTGAGCTGACAACACCTGGCCTGGAGGAGGAGGAGGAGGGATCCGTCCACCTGGCACAGTCCGGTCCCCCCATCATCTATTGGCTGGATCTATCGCCTCCGTTGGAAGCAGCAGAAGGCGGCAGAGGAGGAAAGGAGAGCAGGCGCTGGGAGAGGAGCCGCCGTCCATGCCATCCGGATACAGCTCGTAATCGGAGCCAGGGGAGCCAGGGAGGGGGAGAGCTCATTGCCGCAACCGCCATCCCTCCTCTCCTCTAGCAAGGTGTGCTCGCTGGCTGCAGAGAGGAGACGAGTACCTGAGCTCCGATGTCTGGGGAGGATTAGGGGATGTTGGGAAAGGTTCCATCTGCAGCGTCAATGCGGCTGCTGCTGTGAAGGAAGGGGGAGAAGGAGCTCATCTCCCAGGTAAGATCTGATGGGGGGAAAGGAGTGCCACTACCTGATTCATACCATCTGGGGGGTGAGGGGGGACTGACAGGTGCTGGCACCTTTTCTGCTTGATGTTCTGTGCCAAGGGGTCGGGGAAGAGCCACCTGCCATGCCTGCGCACCTGAGATCTCCTCTCCGCTCCTTCTCCATGCCATGGCATGCCTTGTATTATGGGGGTTCAGGGCTTCACCAGCTCACCAGAGTTAGGGGAACAGTACTGCGGTATGACAGGGGCCCCCAGAGCCTGCGATCTGCAGAGGGTCCTTGGATCTCCAGCATTTCTATATTATCGGATATTATAGGGCCACTTCATATACCAGCAGCCATCTACATGTCCTTCACTAGATGCGGGTCTGATCCGGGGTCAATGACAAGACACAGGCAAGGGCACATCAAGTCGGAGCATTAAAGCCATCATGGCTTCATCTGTGGTTCAAGATCACTGCGGTGGGATTATACTGGATGACACCGACCTGAGGAGCTAATATGAGTGTAGGATGACTGATCAGTGTTCCCTGGAGGAGAGCTCAACCTGCTCCTCACTGCAGGGGGTACAGACCCTGCGGGTCCTATGTGGCACCTGAGCTTTATGGTACCTGGGAACCCAGTGATAATACTGCCCGTTAAATCTGGGGTACCAGTGATAATACTGCCCATTGAACCTAAGACACCAGTGATAATACTGCCCATTGAACCTGGGACACCAGTGATAATACTGCCCATTGAACCTAAGACACCAGTGATAATACTGCCCAACTGAACCTGGGACACCAGTGATAATACTGCCCATTGAACCTAAGACGCCAGTGATAATACTGCCCATTGAACCTGGGACACCAGTGATAATACTGCCCATTGAACCTAAGACACCAGTGATAATACTGCCCATTGAACCTGGGGCACTAATGATAATACTGTCCATTGAACCTGGGGCACCAGTGATAATACTGCCCATTGAACTTGGGGCACCAGTGATAATACTGCCCATTGAACCTGGGGCACCAGTGATAATACTGCCCATTGAACCTGGGGCACCAGTGATAATACTGCCCATTGAACCTGGGGCACCAGTGATAATACTGTCCATTGAACCTGGGGCACCAGTGATAATACTGCCCATTGAACCTGGGGCACCAGTGATAATACTGCACATTGAACCTCAGGTACCAGTGATAATACTGCCCATTGAACCTGGGACCCCAGTGATAATACTGCCCATTGAACCTGGGGCACCAGTGATAATATTGGCCATTGAACCTGAGGCACCAGCGATTCTACTGTCCATTGAACCTGGGGCAGCAGGGATAGTACTGCCCATTGAACCTGAAACTCTAGTTATGTGCACTGCTGGTGGAACCTGGGACACCAGTTATATAGTCTGCCCATGGAACCTGGGACATCAGTTATATAAAATACCCATGAAACCTAGGGCACCAATTATATACACTGCTCATGGAGCCTAGGGAGCCAGAGTTAGATACACTGCGCATGGAACCTAGGGCACCAATTTTATACTCTGCCCATGTAACCTAGGGCACCAGTTATATACTCTATCAATGGAACCTGGGTCACCAGTTATTCACAATCCCCATGTAACCTATTGCACCAGTTATATACATCACTTAGGGAACCTGGGGCACCATAGCTATATCCCATTGAACCTGGAGCACCTGAGTTATATACATTGCCAATGGGAACTGGGGCACCAGAGATATTGACACAGCCAAAAGAATCCAGGGCACCAGTTATATACACTTCTCATGGAAGCAGGGGTACCGGAGCTATAAAAATGTCCATGGAACCTGGGGTATCAGTTATACACACTGCCTATGGGACCTGGTGCACCAGTTGTACACACTGCACATGGGACCTGGGGCACCAGTTATACACACAGCCCATGGGACCTAGGACACCAGTTACACATACTGCTCATGGGACCTAGGGCACTAGAATTCTATACATTGCCCACAGACCTGAATAATCATTATCAGGATAAATGTGTCTAGAATAAGCTGAGCATCTCTGTGCAGAGGCTAGCAGGGACCGCTCACACATGACTCCCATCCAGAGCAGGGATGTAGGATGAGCTCTCTTTTATAATGTTACAACATATACAGAAGATTATATAGAAACATAATTTATAGGCTATTTCAGGGTAGAAAGTCACTTTACATTTCAGATCTGCATAGGGTAAAGATAGGACTTGGATGGTCAGTATAGACAGACCTATGCCTTAGACCCTGAGCCTGCCTGTTGTTATAATATGTGCTATTAGGGTATGGAGCAAAGTGTCATATTCTAATTCTACAGCATTGGAAGACTTGCATGTTCCAAATGGGCCCAAAAATGAATTTTACAGATAAAAATGCAAAATTTTAGCCAATATGCACTCAACTTTGACAGAAGATCCATTCTTTTTCCACAAAAGATTGCATCAGGAAAAACATTGGTGTACAGCTCTGCCATTGGTGTATATACAAATACATATGCACAGAAACATAAAAAAGTATATGTGAGAGTGATGTATATATATATACATATATATATATATATATATATATATATATATATATATATATATATATATATATATATATATATATATATATATATATATATATGCATTTTCAGTGACCTAGGTTACTGAATTGGTAGATTTGGCTACAAGACAGTTTTTTAAATGAATGCAGTGTTTGAGCCTCAGGTTATGGCTTGTGTACATAGGCTGGGATACATTGCAGGATCCATCATTCTGCTGCTATGGGATTCAGGAAGATCTGTGCATTGTGAAATTGTAGAAAACTGCTGCATGTGGAAGAGCACATTTCCTGATTTCTGTTTTACTGCAGCGTGCTCATTGAATATGGGCTATGGACAATGTGCTTTTCAAACATCCCACAGATCTGTGCCCAGTAAACCACCCTTCTGTTGCACTGGATCCCTTACAGCTTCATTAAATCCTTCTCTTCACTAAACCCACTAAGCTTGTACAGGTGGTGTATCCTTATCCATTTGAAGCGTGGCACTATGTCCCCCTTTGCACCGATTTCTGTCCAGATTTTTCTGATGACAGATCATTTTGATATAAATCTGAAGTCTATAAGAATAGAACTCATTACAGTGAGTATAGGTTCCTACTCGGTGCATGTTCCTTCCATGTCAGTAGATGTATGACATTTGAATTATAGAGGAGGTTTTTGAAATATGATGACAGTGAAAGGTCTTCGCAAGTATCAATGGCACCCAGATGTGTTTTGCTGAGATTTTGGCATTTTACTGCGCTCCCTTTCTAAATGAAGCTCTGGCTGTTCCACTCAGCTGATGTTTTATAGATAAGCATGGTTGCTGTGTTGAGCAGACAGCCTCTTTAAAGATTAGTTCAATTTACACTTTAGAATGCTGTGTTTAAAGGCTTTAAGGCTGTGCTAGGGTGTTAGCAGGGTGTTTCTGCAGTGGAACCCTCAAAGCCAATAACCTCTCAGCATTCTAGTTGAACCTGGCATAAATTATTGCAGAAACGTAATGGAGAGGTATAAGCGGTACAGATGTGCCCGTTTGTCAGTAAGTGCTTGCCTAATAGATTGCCTTTGCCTTTCGGTGGTGTAGAACCTACGTTGGCACCCTGAGACATGCATCAGCAGCTCCTCAGCCTCACAATTTATAGAATGTATGGTTGGTGGACTTTACTGGAAGAGATGGGAAGCCTTATTTGAGAAGCGGATGCTATGAAATCACTGCACCAGATGTCTTTTGTGCGGTAGGGAGCACAGCAATTATTAGAGGGGGCAGTTTATCTCTAAGAATACCCTGATTAGAGAAAATAAGCTGCAGGTTGACATCCTTCATTTAATACTTTTTACACACTGTAAATATTTTTTTTCACGTTGTTACATTTATAAATGTATTATTTATAAATATAATGTGCTCAGCAATTCAATTATTTGCTATATAAAGGAAAAGCTAAAAATGTTAAAAGGGATGTGCAGAGTGCACTAACCCATAGTAGTCAAACACGTCATCTACCGTTCTTACTCCATTGATGAAGCGTTTAATAACCGGTTACTGTTGGTAACCTTTCATCCCTGTTCCTTGCACCACTACAAGTGAACCCACTACATTCGATAGTTGCCAATGAATATTTCAGAAAGCAAATCGTGACTATAAGAAATGTCTAAAATGTCATGTATGCAAGCATGAGATCTTCATGTTTTTATATTTTAAGAATGTAACTTTCAAAGTCTGCTTTTAAAAAGGTTTATAAATTGCTCAATGTTGAAACCTGGTTTATTTTACTACTGTAGTATAAGCTACATAATTGCTATCATATGAACCATTTACATCAGAAATGAAATAAAAAGAAAAGTAGGGTGCTAGATTTCCAGATTTTTGATGAGCAGAGCACAATGGGTATCTGGTTTGCTCTGCTGCAGTTTAGTGGAGCATGCTTGTCCCGTATATTGTGTAGTATTATGGCCACTAGGACTGCAGTAAAATGCTTTGATATTTTAAACAAAGACTTAAGGTACTGCAAAACAATGCTGTGTGGACTGCTTAACAATATTGATCAGTATGGGCTACTCTACTATCTACAGTTATCTAAGGGTTGATTGATCCTCTGCAGCCCAATGAAGCTCACACTCACCCTGTCCTTCTAACATCTGCAAGAAGTGCTGGATCACTAGTCTGGGAATTGCCTACTACTGTAGAATATAGAGGTATAATGCACCAGGGACACTGGGTCTGAAGAGCAATGGGTACAGTAGGCATTTAACAAGCTTTAGGCAGCTTTTTAACACAGTCACTGTATAGCAGGTAACAAAGCATCTGTCTTCCCAATGTGCTGCTGCAGTCCTATGTAAAACCTGGTGAGTTGGTGAGTCCAGGTATGAAGCATACCAGTATGCTTTCCCCTACCTCCCATAATGCAGCACTTGGTGCCTAAGTGGTCAGTCATTGATTTAATTGATTTTAGCTGAGCGCAGGTTTTAAAGTACACTGCAGCTTTAGGGTTGGAATATTGAATATGGATTACAATGGGATTGAGGTTGTAGCTTTAAACAAGGTTTAGCAGGCTTCAGCAAGCATTTAGTTTGACTGTGGATTACAATGTGATTGTGGTTGTAGCTTTAAACAAGGTTCAGCAAGCATTTAGTTTCACTGTGGATTACAATGCAATTGTGGTTGTAGCTTTAAACAAGGTTTAGCAGACTTCAGCAGACATTTAGCTTTAATATGGATTACAATGGGATTGGGGTTTTAGCTTTTAACAAGTTTTAGCAGGCTCCAGCAAGCATTTAGTTTCACACTTGCTTAAAGCTACAGCCAGAACTTCTAATAAGATCTATTTTTGTTACTTCTGGATCTGAAGGGTACTTTAAGGGCTTCAAGAAAGCTGCTTGATGTTTTTGATGTGGTTTGTAGATGTCCGCATTATGCACAGCTCTTCAGACAAGCATTCTCAAGATAGTGTGAACTGATTCTAAAGGATAGTATGGAAATATTTTGATCTAAGAGATGTACTGTATATGATTGTGAGGCAGAAGTTGCCATAGTTGTCCCAGGGGATGGGGTGCTTTTCCTTTCTTATAACTACAATTATTGGGGTTTCTGAAAGGATGAAACTTCTAAGAAGGTAAATCATGTACTGCAACTAGTCAGCAAAATATTTGAAGCCGCGCAGACTGGCTGTCTGGTAAATTTGGCAAAATTCCTGAAAGACTTTTTATAAGCATCTGTGGGCCAATGTAAGCTCATGTGGGCTACTCAATATCAGTCAGTTTCTTTTCATAAAATACCAGTGCTCAGTGCATCAATAGTAGAATACATTCTTAAAAACAGGTATTTTGGGGGATTTACCAAAATGTTGCCTACTATAATTTGCATGCTGGTGCTGCATTTAATGATCAGTGCTGGTAGTATACAACAGTTCTTCCAATATATGCTGTATATATCTTCATAGAAGGCACTGTAATCCTAATTGCTATATTGGGTAGATGGAGTGTGAGCAATGTGCTGCTCAACACACACACCTAACTGCTAAAGATAGAACATATATTTAAGTGCAACTACACATATTACCTTCTTGGCACATGTAAAATGAACAGCAATAAACAATATTCTAGTGTTAACACATCACGTTTCATGTTCATTTCATTACCTTATGCAATAAAATTGGCTTCATCTGTGTGTGTGTGCAATAGGTCATGGGGTCATTTAACAGGATAATGGAAAGCCTGCCTTGTAAATGTTTATTGCATTCTAATGTAGTGTTTTACATTAGCACTGGATCTTAGCAGGCAGTCCTTGTAATACGCATACCTTTTGGTTTTCAGGTGACAGTTTATTGAGATGGAGGACATGGAGGTAGCTGCTAAACAACGTGCCAGATCAATCAGAGCCATAAGCATAGCTTTGCTTACAGATTTGTAGCTAGCGGCATTATTTACAATATTTATCATCAGGTGACCTAGAGTGAAGCCCTCTTACTACTGTAATGGCTGACTGAGGTCTGGCTTTAATATTACACTTGCATTAAATGGAAACCAGTAAAGAGAGAATATGGAGACTACCATTGCTGACCTCTCTTTCTAAAAATGCTAGTTACCTGCCTGTCATGCTGATCTAATGGCTTCAATACTTTAAGAGGTGCTGACCTGGAACAAATATGCAGAGCGTTCTGACTTTCTAATTCACATACTTGTTCTAGGTCAGTGACTCAGAAGAAGGTCAGCAATGGCTTCCCTGTATTTTTCTCATTGCAGATTATTTTTAATGACAAGATGCAAAGAGTGATGGTACTTCCTAACCCATAGATACTAATTACGGTTCAGTCCTCATTATAAGAAGCATAAAACATGTATTCTGGTTGCCACAAATAGATTTATATTGGAAATGCAAGGTTTGAGGGGTCATAAATGGTGGTGCTACTTGTCACTAAGGAACCCCTAAAGGTTAGAATCTGCATTACTTTGTTTTTGGAGGTGCATCCTTCAAAAAAGCCATATTTTGTTCCTTATGAATAGATGAAAGGCATGCTCCTTCTTTAGTACACCCAGTAATGCAAGGAATTGCCATTTTGAACATGAAGCCCTGCATTGAGTTTCATAGCAGTAAATCCTTAAAGATATACATATATACTCTTTTGATAACAAGTGTGGCCTGTAGGGCAAGGTTTCCGTTCTTCTGGGCACTCCAAGAGGGTGTGAGCGTAATCATGCACAGAAGAATTTTATAACATTTTTGCCATCTACCATTTTTGCATGTACAATAAAATTAATAAATTAATTTTCCACGTCAAAGTAAATTTGACTTGTGATTTTGATAGTCTGTGTAGTTACATAGGATGGTCCCTATTTTTACTGTTGTCTTCGTCTGCTTAACATTCTTAAAGTGTTACTAAACCCAGGACCTTGCATACAATATATTTGGTCTCCCACAGTACACAAAACATGGAAATGCAAATCTTGCAATATAAACTGCTAAATACCTCTCATCAGCAGTATATATCAGTCTTGTAACTTCTATCAGTGTCTGGTTCAAGCTTGTAGGAGGAGTTTTCATTCTACTCTGACTGTCCTATGAGGTTGCAGGACCCCTGACCCTCTGTTTGGACAGCGCTAATTGGCCCTGTGCTGATCACATGCACCTTCCCAATAACAAAAAAACTCTCTAGTAATACACACCAAACTGAGCATGTGCAGAATGATTCCAGTAGCACTGTCTTATAAGCAGATAGATTGGGGACTGTGGAAGTAGGGTAGGATCAGAGAAGACAGGATCATGCAGCCTTTTTACATAATGCAGAGGATTAACCCCTTAGGTTCCACAGTGAGTATAACAAGCATGCTTTACTGCATATACAGACTGTTTTTACTGTTGTGGGTTTAGTGACACTTTAAGGTAAAACTGTAATGGTTTTAGGTCAATTATGTTTTTATATTTTTGAAGTTTGTAAATTTTTAACCGTTTTTATACATTTTTAGTGTTTATATATTTTAATTTTTTAAACAACATTTTTTATAGGGTACCCCCATGACACTGATATCCCATAGTCTCATACCAAAGAAAACAGTAGCTGTTTTCTTTCAGACTCTCTATCTCTGTCATTACAACCACCCTAATTGAACAGAGCAGGCAGAGAACAGAAATAACTGAATCCATTGATTAGTTTCATTGGGTGTGGAAAGGAGAGCCTGAGCTCTGTAAAAAAATATATATTTTTGTACTAAAGCATGTAAAGAAAAACTGTACTGAGAGAAATATGGAGGTTGCCATTTCCATTATCCTTCTGAAGTTGATAGTTGGATAATAAATAGATTTATATGAAGGGTTCTGAGTTGATTGCATGCTTGATCCAGTCAGTGTCCCAAGGTATTGAAGCTAAACAATTAGCATATTCAGAAGGAGGTCAACAATGGCAACCTCCATACCTCTCTGAGTGTATTACCTGATCTTTCACATAGAATAATGTTTAAAGAACATTATCATATCTAGACAGCCATATAACAGTGCCAGGTTTTACAATTGGTGCTATGGGGAAATAAGAAACCTGCGACGCAGCTTCACTGAATGCAATTTACTTGAGACTAAGAAACTTCTTTAATTCCTTCTGGACATAGTATACTGTATATCACAGATTGTATATTGTTAATCGACAGTTCTCAAACTAATATATTAGAAAGGCCATATACAACATAAATTATAAATGCATGCTCTTGGGCTAGCTTTTTTGAGTGGCTGATGTTATGCATTAGAGGTTGCAATCATTTTCAGTAATGTATGGTGAAAAGCATAGTAAGGCCACATCAGTCTCATGGGAAACTATGTATAGAGTCATTACATTTTCAATAAACTGACACTGTAAGTGACCTGATAGAGAGAATAGGGGAATTACGTGGGATGTTTAAAGAGGGCTTGCAAATTTTCCTTTTTTAGTTCTAACAGCAGTAGGGAAGTCTAAATGGCCACAGCAAGAAGTCAATAACACATTTTACTCTGTTTAATTATTCAACACCAACTACATAACTTTTCTTCAAACTGATACTAATTTTCAGGCGAGAAAAAAGAAATACTCTGTTTCACTGTTACTTATACCAGACTTTCTGAACCAGGTCTCAGTAGAACCCTAGGGTTCCTCCAGAGGTTGTTAGGGGTTCCTTGAGCAATGAGCAGTTTCTGCATCTTAGATATCTAACCACAGGCAACAACAAGCCTTTTAGCTATCTGTAAGGGGAACATTTATTTTTCACTGACCACCGATGTAAGAATCATTCTTGTCACTGACTATTGAACTAATGTTCTGTGAGGTGTAGATATTGTAATTATTGGTGAGAGTTCCCTGAGACTCAAGAGTTGTTTTAAAGGTTTCTCCATGCAAAAATGGCTGACTTATGACATAAGAATATGTGACTTCAATAAAACATGAGTTAATCACAGGTCAAGTGCTAAGCATCTGAGTAGATTCTAGCCTGGTCACCATATTTTGTGTCCAAATTGGGGTGTTATCCTGTTTAAGGGTCTTGGCCATGTGTTGATGCTGAATTTAGGCTAGAAATGTCCTCTTTACATATCTGTAAGTTTTGCCAGCCAAGATTTGTGAGAAATTATGCCAATTTCAGCTTATCAGAACTATATGTAAAAAAGTAAATATTTGCCTCACAGTGGTCTCAGGTATTGTGAGCCAACCGTCTAAAGGTAAAATGAATTTTGCTTTTTTAATAAAACAGGGCTGATTCTGTCAGAGCCGGCCAATTAAAACAAGTACACTAATATTTTTAGTTGCAGTAGCCTTCTGCCAAATGCCAGAATTGTCATTCCTGCTCTACAAAGTTTACAAAAAGGTACTTTGATACGAAAGAGGATAACTGTAGAGACAGACCACAGACTGGCAAGGCAGATATATGCCATACCCTAGTTTATCCCATTGCTAACATTGTCATAATTCACATGTCAAAATGAGCAGCTCAGTGTAATGTGCAGCCTGGAGTCAGAGAGCTCTGTTTAATGGGCTCATTACAAAACAATGGAAGGAAGTGTATTCAGCACTGTATTATTTCCAACAGCCCTTTTCAGCCAATTTATTCAGGATTGGAAGATGGAAAACTTTTTATTAGGTGGCTTTATTTAAATGCTTGTTGCTGGGACATTCTTAAATTTATCATTAGGCATTGTTTCCTTCAAGTATTGCCTGGAACTGTGTCAAACATCTTTCAAAAACGGCATCTTTTACGCAGCTCCCAAATTAGAATATCATGGCTGACCTCAAGTGCTCTGACTTGCTGCTGTTACCTAAAGACAAATTAATGAGGAACACAAGCGGAAAAAAATGCTTGTGTTGACACAGTTGTTATAATTTACTATTATGAACATGAATAATTTTTTCATGTTAAACTATGTCCCAAAAAATATGGTAGTGATAACTCTGAGTGTTATCAGCATGTCTCCAAGATGTACAGTAATCCATTTCAGAAATGAGTTTGAATTTAACTGACTGTTTTTTCAATAAAAACCATAAGTGTGGTTGAAGGTACTGATAGAAATTAGAATTATTATTATTAAGAAGTTGCAGACTGATGATGTGCCGATTTCAGGTCTCTAGGAGGGCCATGACCTGTCAGGGGGCTGTTGGCAGGGTACAGTTAATTGGACAAGTTAGAAAACCTGTCCTGATTGCTACTGTTCCGTCTCTGATAACCTGGCACTAGGTTCCTGCTTGCGGCCCCCCAACCCTTTCCTCTTCAAACACATACAGTTGTAAGGTTGGCAGGGATGTCTGCGGACAGCCTGCCTTTGGGAGGTTGAATAGTGCATGCATGAACGACTGTTCTCACAAGTCTATGGGCAACTTTACAATTCCTTCCAGTACTTTCTTTTATTTTATATAAGGAAAGTCAGACGTGCTAGAGCTAGGACTGTCAGAAGTACAAGTTTTAATCAATCAATCATGGGCGAAGAAATTATCTGTTGCATGGTATGGTATAGCAACCAATCAGAATTTTACTTTTAAAAGCAGGTTCCGAAATCTGTTTTTCTTTCATTAGTTAGTAATTAACCTAATAAAAACGTATTTATGATTGGTTGCTGTTATTGCTCATCATTTCTCCTTTCCACTTGCTAATAAGAAATAATTCTTGTGTCTTCATGTGCTACAGATGTTATCATTCTTTGAAGAAGGGATTTAAAGTGATTGTAAATTATATTTTTAATAACAAACATGTTATACTTTCCTGCTCTGTGCAAGAAAATTGAATGCTCCTCTTCTGGGGTCTCCTGCCGACACTCTTGGCTCCTCCTCTTCTTGGTGTGCCACCACAGGAAGCCACTTCCAGTTGTGGCACACCTGCAGGCTCGATCCTGAGCCACACTGTCTCCGTCCATAGACACAGATAGCGTGACTCAGCCCTGCCCCCCACTCCATCACAGAATTTGACTGACAGCAGCAGGAGCCAATGGCGTGTGAGAGTGGGGAGAAGGGAAAGAGATGCTTTTCATGGGCATAGCACTGGATGGAGTGAGGGCTAAGGTAAGTATGGGCAGGGGGGGGGGCAGGGGGTGATATTACCTAACCATTCTTTATCTTAATGCAGAAAAAAATGCTTTAAGGTAAAAAAATGTTTAGGCTTTGGAAGCTCTATAATTATTAAGGTGCACTTCATTGTGTTCAACATACACTTTTATTGACTTAGAGCAGTGATTTCAAACTTTTTTTTGCTTACATACGCCTTAGAACAGGGGTCTCAAACTGGCATCCCTCCAGCTGTTGCGAAACTACAATTCACATGAGGCATTGCAAGGCTGACAGGTACAAGCATGACTCCCACAGGCAGAGGCATAATGGGGCATAATGTAGTTTCGCAACAGCTGGAGGGCCGCCAATTTGAAACCCCTGCCTTAGAAGCCATTTTAAAAAAAAATGTACATCTTGGCAGCCCATTTCCATATGTTGTACTCTTCATATTAGCAAACTATTTGTAATTAATGTATTAGTTTTTTTGTAACAAATATATTTGTAATTAATCTATTTGTTGTAATTGGATATGTGGTAACTGTAAATAGATGACCCAATAAAATGTAATAATTAGGTAAATCGCTACCTTGAATTACTGCCTTGAATAGTACCTGCCGTCTGGCTTTGGCAGGCATTGGGCAGAATGATGTGGCAATGCAGTGGTCACACAGTGGCATGTCATAGGAAGCAGTGGGCACTCAGACATCATGAGGCTTTACTGAATGGACACCTCCTGAGTCCTGCAGTGCACTGAGACATATTTTGTAGAGTGCTGCAGTACACAATGTAGCCCTGATATTTGGGTGGGCTGCTGTTGCACAGACTCCAGGGGAGATGTGGGCATTTGCAGAGTGCTTGGCGTGGCAGAGTGCTGTGACTGCTATCATTGGAAGGACCTAAAGGAGGAGAAGAGGAATATCAGATCACTCCACTCTTGAACTCTAATCATATAAAAAAGACACAAATCATTAATAGTCATTTTTAAATACAAGCAGTGTAAGTTCTTGAATTTTATCTGGTATCAGCCTCTTGCAGTTCCTGTTAACCTATGTGAGGAAGAGGCAGCATATGGTGCCAATCAGTTCATGTGATGAGAAAAAGCATGCTGATAGGAAGAAAAAGCAGAGTGACTGATAGATGAGCAGATGAGCTCATCTCTGTGCTGCTTCGCCTTTTACTGTCCAGTCACAGGCTTGAATGACCTGGGCTCAGAGGAAGTGGGCTGAGTTACGCTTACGATTAGATTTAGGTCATCAAGCTGCAGAAAAACAGATCTGCAATGAGAAATCTCTGGGGTGAATATTACTGAACAAGCTGTTTTACACTTTTTTTTTTTTTTTTTTGGGCTATTCATTTATATCCTGTTAGTTTGGCTGAAGTTCTGCTTTGAAGATGCCTGGAATTGTATAACCCATCTCATCATATTATGTATTATTTATAAAACTTTGTCAGTAATAATTGTATGTATTTACTTTTACCCTTGTCCTCCATTGACACACAGCTACCACTGTAGCACTGTCTCGGCCACAAACATATGCAGCCATTGCCCTAAGCTCCTTGACACTGCTGTGCTACCATGTCACAGATTTTTACATGAGTTCCTTGGTTGAACTCACTAAGAGCAGATTATTTCCATATATAAATTTCACAAACTAATTTATCATCCTTCCCACAGCTAAAATAATCTAATAGGCGAGCAACGAGATATTTTATTGTAGTAGGGACTAACGACGTCCCACCAGCTGGCTAAGCCTGTTGGTTAACATCAAAGGAGACAGGAGCTGTGAGCGCACATTGGTCATTTTAAATACCCTTTTATTCCATTATACAAAGCTTTAAATCTAAAATCTGCAGCTTAGGAATATAAATTTAGTGGCAGCTGTTTCTCTTTCGCAAAGTTTGCATATGTGAATTATAAAATGCGTTGATAAAATTGCTATTTGCATAACATGGGCACAGATCGGCCATTTACATTTAATAGGGAGAGCTCTAAAAGTAATAAAAATAATCGAATATATGTTAAGTCTCAGCTACTTCTTCAATAAAATGTACTCAGGGCATCATATGATCTATCCCTCTAAAAAAATGGCATTGCGGTGGTTTAGTTGGTAAACGGCAAAGGACAGTGTTGGGATTGGTTCACATGTATTTGGGATTCTGTAATATTCCCACATAACTGCAGGAACAGATAACCTGACAATACTGCACTTCTTCACATAACATGTACTTTCTCTGTGCAGTAGTGTCAGATACAAGCCCCATGTAAGATAACTGTTAGATGCAGTACCCCAAAGGCAGGTAGTTTGCTCATTAAATCCAGCTTTTCTTGCCTTAGGCCTGGTTCACACCAATGCATTTTTTAGTAAGTTTTCAGTTTTGCAGAAACACACTACAATCCATTTAACATGGTTTCCTATAGATGTAGTTCACATCTGTGCATTTTATGGAAAGGGTCAGGGATTTTTTCTAGTTTTTGGTTCCATGGACTTCAACAGATCAAAAATGTGCATTGAGAAATACAAAATGCACCTGCAATATGCAAACTGCAACCTGCAAAGGTGTAAATCAGACCTCAGGGTCCTTTCACACTGGTGCACTTAAAAACATGGGGGGTTATTTACGAAAGGCAAATCCACTTTGCACTGCAAGTGCACTTGGAAGTGCAGTCGCTCTTAATCAAAGGGGTAGATCTGAAATGAGGGGAAGCTCTGCTGATTTTATCATCCAATCATGTGCAAGCTAAAGTGCTGTTTTTTATTTTCCTTGCATGTCTCCCTCGGATCTACAGCGACTTTACTTCCAAGTGCACTTTCAGCGCGAAGTGGATTTTCCTTTAGTAAATAACTCCCATGGCATGCCTTTTGCACAAATGCATATTGCATTTTGAAAGCTTTTTAGGTAATTTATTTCATTATTTAATTTTTTCTGCGTTTTCTGGATTTCTGACTTCCAGCATATACCTGCAAAACTTTGACATGGGACTCAAGCAAAGCATCAAAAATGCACCAAGAGTACGTTTTTAAGCATTTTTGGTGAGTTTCCTATAGAAATCAATAGGAGGTGTGTTTTTGAAACAGGGCACTTACTTTAGGGCAACATAGTCCCCATGTGCACTCTCTGACTGGAGCTTGGATACTGATAACCTACAGTAATATACTGATAACATGCTTATATACGGTATAGGGCATTTCGCTATTACAGTATTTCCTAAAATAGAACTATACTCACTTTTCTTCCAGCTATGCAACTTCCATGAGCTCCATCATTAGCCATTACCATATTCCCCTAAGCTTGTTCTGGGTATAGGATCTTTGGCTATCTTGATTGGCCACGCTTGAATGACATAACTCCCACGCATGAGTAGGAGTTCAAGTGGTTCTAAAGGCAGAAGTTTTTTTATCTTAATGCATTCTATGCATTAGGATAAATAAAGCTTCAGTGTGCAGCTGCCCTCCTCAGCCCCCCCCAACACTTACCTGAGCCCCATCTCCATCCAGCAGTGTTGCATGAGAGCCTCAGCTGTCCGGGACTCCCCCTCCTGATTGGTTGAGACACAGCAGCAGGCGCCATTGGTTTATGCTGCTTTGAATCAAAGTCAGTGAGCCAATGAAGAGAGAGAGGCGATGGGACCGAGCTGCAGCTCCATGTCTAAATGGACACACACACAGCAGCGGCTCGGGTCGGGTGCCCCCTTACTGTGGGGTGGGGGGGGGGTTACTCGACAGAAGGGAGGGGCCCGAGAAAAGAATGATCCAGGATGCTCTGTGCAAAACCACTGCACAGAGCAGGTAAATAAAACATTTTTGTTATTGTTTAAACAAAAAAAAACAAAAACAAGGCTTTATATCCCTTTCACTAATCCGGGCATAGTGTACTTTGTAAAGAGGATTGTATACAGGCAGGTAAGAATCCTTTATTTAAGAAAAAAACTTTTTAAAAACTTAAAACTTTACTTTTGTAGCTAAAGTTCAACTTTAAATTTAGGTATGACAGTTTTTACATAGTTTCCTTGGTCCAACTTGGACCAATGTAAATATGTATGTGCCACACCTGTGGGATGCCCATGGAAGGTGGAAACCACTGTAGTTGCCATACCTAGAACCAGCTTTAATGTAGTGACTATGGAAATATTCAAGCCAGTGGATCAGTATAATAGCACTGCAAAAAACATCAGCCAAAGCTTCCATATTTCTCTGAGCAGAGGCTTCCTTTAACAAGAGGTCATTGTAATGTAATATATCTTCATTACAAACACTCATACAATATTAAGGAGATAAAACATTTGATGGTAATTTTTTTAGAAGCGTTAGACTTACAAATGTAGTGTTTCCTAAGGAGACAGTTCTTAGCGCTGTTATACAAGTGCTCTTTGCACAACTTGTTACGTGAGGGTTCGTAGAAGGAGCATCATAAATGATTACATTGGTGATTTTATCGGCATTAAGCTGTTTGTGGCATTCAGAATGAGGGGATGCAGGGCAATGAATTAGCAATGAATCAAGTCCCAGCTGATGTAATGAGAGCAGGAGCAGTTTACTGTAAATTAAAAATATCTGGCAGGGCTGAAGGGAACATAACTCAAGTCCTGGCATTCTCATAGCCCCGGCTTCCGTTAAGTAGCTCCTCTCAAAGCAAATTGTGACACTGGTGATGATTGATCCACTCTGTTATTAGGAAATCGCCATTTATTGCTGCCGGTCCACTTTCATCATTCCAGAATACAAAGAGCAGAAACCCTTTGCTTGTTTACCCACTAAGTCACACATGATTAGAATTTCAGTGCACCTCACCGGTGCTGAGAAAAGAAAACCTGGGCTTGCTTTGTGGAGATCTTCGTATGAAAATGATGCTGGCTAGCTGTTATGCTGATCCAAAGGCTTCAATTATTGACTCAGAAAGAGTATGCACACCGGGAGCTTTGTCTTTACTGGGGCTTTATTGGGGCTTAGTCAACAATATCTAGGCCAGGGACAACCAAGAATCTAGTATTCTCAGCAATGGCAGCCTCCATACTTTTCCCTGTGCAGGTTTTGTTTAAAACACACCAAATGAATCATTAATGAACAAACTAATTTAATTATAATAAACACGTTCATAAAGTGATGCTTTGATATGATAAAGGAAATCTGTTACAGGAGAGGTGGATATTTATTATCTCAAAGAAGTCCCAGTACTCTTCTATCCCACTTCCTAGGCACCACCCAACAGTGCCCCAGTTCTCCACTCCCTTTTTTAAAGCCCAACTACAACCATGACTTTTTTAAATTTGGATATAGCTAGGAAGGGTTAGAACCTTTGTTAACAATTTACTGCTGTTTGTGTTCCACAGAGAAAGGGAGGGAAAATGTCTCCAGTTCCTGTCAATTTGACAGCAAGTGGAGTGAAATTTGCCCAATGCCCATTTTGAAAAAATGAGAAAGGTGAGGATTCTATGTTCCTATGGTAGATTTTCTTAATTTCCTGTTCAGGTTATGTGTCGCACACAGAAAAAGAAACAAAGAAATATGTCTTCTATGTGGACACAAAATTTAAAATCTGATACAAATAAACATCCTTAACAGAGACATAGACAGAATTTACAACTTTAAAGAAGTTCTGCCCACTTACCTACTCTGCCTAGACCTGAAAAAAATATCACCCTGAGCTCTACTTTACCTTTAGAGATAATGAATATGGTCTAAGACAAAATTCTAGTAAAAGTTTCCACATACATTGTACTACTATTACTCATATATACATACATGGCCATATCTGCTGACAATCACATTGGCTGCACCTGGTGTATGAGCTTATTAAAACATTTAACGTACATGTAAACCCTCACCTTGTAAAACAACCCATTCAGTTTAAAAGAGAAATGAAAGCCAAAACATAATAAATACCTTTTTTCCCTTTCATATACTGTATATACCTTTCAAATACACTTTGTTCTCAGCTGCATAAGGAGCTCAGAGAGCTGAGGGAGGATAAACAGCAGCACACTGGTATTCACAGTGAAAGGCTGTGCAGGGGGTGTGTGTGTCAGGACAAGTCTGATCTTTGGAGGAGAGCAGGCTGAGTTCTCTCATGCCAACTGTAGTGTGGTCAATTTTTAGTAGGAAAGCAGAGGGACCTTCATAAACAACAGGTTATTCACACAAAGGAAGCAATGCAAAGAGAACATGATATTTTTTATTATACAAGTACATGGTACAGCAGGAACATATCAGGAATATGGAATTCTGATTGTACATATTCTTTAATTTTGGTATGTTTTCATACTTATTCTTTCTTGTTCTCAGGAATAGCAAAGTGTTACATTGGTGCATACTTTCTTGTGTGATTTATAATTTAAATATGGGAGAAAAAATGAACCTAAAAGTATTCCTCCTGCACACACACAACATAAGGTGCAATAATTCCCTCTAATCAGTGTTGAAAAGAGATGCAGAATCAAGAAAACAAGATTAAGAAACAAAAGTATACCAACACCATACTTGCAGAAAGCACACGCTCTGAAAATCCATGGTTATTTGAAGTCATTTAACCATTCATATAATTCTAATCCAGAGAGAGATCATTGCTTGGGAGCCAGAAAGAATTTCCCCCTTAGAGGCAGCAGGAAAAACTGTTTCAGTTGGATTCTGTTTGAGGATTGCCTTCCTCTGGAGGATACAAAAGAATACATGTTTGATGATGAAAAACTGATGTGTGTGTGCGTGTGTATTGCCTTATTGTCCATCACTCAACGTAGGTAACAAATATGCAAGTCCTATATTTACATAGATCTATATATAGATATATTGATCTATATATATAAATCTATATATCTATATAGATTAGCGTTTACATTGCAACACGTCACATTGTGGTATTAATTCTCTAAAGGTCTATGGCATCCTGGTATAACAATCGGCAAGGAAGACGTGAACCATGCAACTATGGGGATTAAGGATGCTGTGGATGTTGTGCTCAAATCTATCCCAATGCCATCTCTCAACATACTGAATTCACCATTGTAGTATGTAGCTGAAAACTGGAATTCCTTAGACTGGACCAGAATGTTATGAACTACTACTAACTATACCATGACTGGGATAAAGAACCTTTACAGACAACTTCAACAAAAGTTGAATTGTTTGGGAAGAACACACAGTACTATGTAAGGCACAAATAGCTAATCAACATCAAAGCATCATCCCAAAGGGGAAGTGTGGTGGAATGAACATGATGATTTGGGCTTGCTTTGCTGCCTCAGGGCCTGAACCACTTGCCATCATCAGGGGGAAATTAATTTCTAAGTTTACCAAAATATCCTACAGGACAATGTCAGGGTGACTGTCTGCCACCTGAAACTTAGTAGAAATTGGGTGACGTAACAGGACAATGACCCTGAGCATTGAAGCAAATCCACCACAGACTTGCTTCAGAATAAGAAAATGTGCCTTTTGGAGTGACCCAGTTATAACCTAGATCTTTACCCCATAGAGATTATGTGGGATGGCTCCAAGGGAGCTGTTCACACCGACGTCCTTCAAATATGTCTGAGCTGGAGCAGTTTTAGAAAGAAGGAGAATGGCCAAATATTCCTCCTGAACTTTGTGCAGGTCTGATCCAGAGCTATCGGAAGCATGTGAAGTCATTGCTGCCAAAGGAGGTTTGACCAACTGTTAACCAAGGGTTCCCTTACTTTTTCCTCCATCACTGTAAATGTTTTCTCTTCTTTCACATAGTCACAACATGAAGTGTGAGAAAATCACCCCAAAGTGAGGAAAATCCTGGGGTAAAAAGAACTAGTGCCCCCATTGGAAGATTCCTCTCCTATTTCTGTATTTCTGTCTTTGAAGACAACTTAAAATGCAGGATTTTCTTTCACTTTTGGTGGTAACAGTCACCAGGACAGAGAGGGTGAATCTCCTTAACAGCAAAACCTGACATGTGTTCTAACCCCTCTCCACTCTATACAAAATTAAAAAAATAAAACGTTTTGCCTTTAGTTTTAAAGGGGTCAATTTACTAAAACTGGAGAGTGCAAAATCTGTTGCAGCTCTGCATAGAGACCAGTAAGCTTCCAGCTTTTTCAAAGCTTAATGGGACAAGCTGATGTTAGAAGTAGAAGAAATGAAAAATGAACAGATCATATCCTATATAGAGTGTATTTGCGCCAATGCAAAGCACCAATTTGCCTCTCCTCTCTCGCTATCCACATGGGTCACTTCTGGTTATGCCGACAGCACAAAATCTGGGGGGACAGCACTACCCCAGCACACAGAGGGTGATTGACAGCCTCAGCTGTGCAAGTTTTCATATGAGACTGTTTAGAGAGGGGTGTGCTTATTTTCCCTCCACTCAGGTCTCATATTACACTCTGAGAATTGGAGCTGAGAATTAGCCTTTGATCTGTGCATTTTAGAAGGCTGTAGAGAAGAGAAAGCTGCAGATAGACAGGTACAACAGGAGGATCTGTTTCATCTCTGTGTACCACCTGAGGCTAATCACTTCACTGAGTATATGCAAGGATTTACAACCACTTTAAAGTGTTTTCCTGTGCCCTATGTATTGCCTCTGGGTACTTTCATGTTATCATACACTACTGCTAGATTAATTAGCTTCCTCCCTAATTGGTGGAGCATATTTGTGTCTTTGGATTGTGGTAGACAGCAAGCTGATCTGAGACAGAGGTTGATGTAATTTCTTTTATCGACTGTATAAAGCCCCTTCCACACAAACACCATAGACTGATCCCCTGCTGATTTGGATCAGAACAAAAACGAGTGTCACATACTGTATATGACATCTACGTACCTTCTGATTTTTCCTCCATCTTGGTATGGAGGATAAAGAGATCCATTAAATCCCTATAAAATTGCCTGATGTGGACTAGTGGTGGACTTGCATCCTTTACATCCAACCACATCTGGTCAGGTCAGTGAAAGCAGAACTGAAAGCAAACTTTTTCTTTTTGGTCTAATGAACCTGAATAGACCCAGAAATGTACAGATATAGGTGGGCATTTATCCACTTAGATCCAGCTACCCATAGGGATGCATTGCCGTCCGTTTTTGACTTGTGTAATCACAGATCAAAGAGACTGATGGATTGCCTGTGTGACAGGGGCCTAAATACCTACAGAATTAGCACTGCATAAATAAATATATATCATAGGAGATATTGAAGGAAAAGGAACAACATCAGCCTGGTTCTTATATGAATTTCAATGAACATTGATTAAGATGATCCTATTGGATGTTGACCATAAATATGTATGACCCATTTTCTTTAACTACTTCCAGTCCGGGCCAGTTCTGACATTTCTCTCCTACATGTAAAAAACATACTGTATTTTTCGCTCCATTAGACGCACCTGACCATAAGACACACCTTTTTAGAGGAGGAAGACAAGAAAAAAATATTCTGAACCAAATGGTGTCCTAAAATATTTACCAGTGCCGATGAAATGCAGCCTGACCAGTGCCAATTAAATGCAGCCTTACCAGTGCCAATTAAATGCAGCCTTACCAGTGCCAATTAAATGCAGCCTTACCAGTGCCAATTAAATGCAGCCTGACCAGTGCCAATTAATTGCAGCTTTACCAGTGCCAATTAAATGCAGCCTTACCAGTGCCCGTGAAATGCAGCTCGATCAGTGGCAGTTTAATGCAGCCTTACCAGTGCCAATGAAATACAGCCTTACCAGTCCCATGAAATGCAGCCTGACCTGTACCAATGAAATTCAGCCTTACCAGTCCCATGAAATGCAGCCTGACCTGTGCCTGGTGACTGGCGAGGACATCATCACATTCTGTCACTCAGATAGGAGACAGAGCAGCCTGAGCAGCTGCCGTGGCCATACTCCATTCGGCCGCTCTGGCTGCTCTGTCTTCTGTGAGTGACAGGCTCAGCCGGGAGATCGCCTGGCGCTCGTGGGTGTCGGCCGCCGGTATTGTGACATGGCGGCGGCGACGGGGATGGGGGGGCCTGGTTAGTATTTGCTCCATAAGATGTACAGACATTTTCCTCCATTTTGGGGGGAGGGGTGTGTCTTATGGAGCGAATTTTTTCTAACATCATTTTTATAAATGGCCTAAGGGCCAGGAAGTGGTTAAATGGACTGTATAGTGTTTTTTATATTTCATTTTTCTTTTTATTATGTTCAGGGCTAAATATATATTTTATTTATGTATAGTGGTACCTTGGATTACGAGCATAAATCCAAAGCACTCGTATATCAAAGCGAGTTTCCCTATAGGAAATAATGGAAACTCAGATAATTTGTTCCAGTGGCACTGCTAGTGTATGCAGTACTGCATGTAACCAGAGGTGGGGGAGGGGGCGCCGGAGACATTCGGAAACACACGGAGCTGCTCGGATGCACTCGGAGAGGCTTGGAAACGGAGTGTTTCCGAGTGGCTTCGAACGGCTCCGAGTGTCACCGGCGCCACCACACCTCCAAATGCGGTACTGCACACCCCAGAGGCTTGGATCCTGCTGGTTTTGCGACAACGCTCGCAAACTGAGTCAGGATTTTAAAAAAATAATAGCTCGTATTGCGAAACGCTCGTTAATCGCGTTACTCGCAATCCGCGCTATTACTGTATTTGTTTTACTTTATGTTACGTAAATAGAAAAATTAGCATATGAATATTTTGCAGCCACCAGGTGTTGTGGTGGACATTTTTCAATACCTCAGACACATTTACTGCTACGCTGTAGCTTGAAAAAAAAATCTGATCTGGCACTCATCTATATTCAGAGCACATACAGTTGAATGAGTTGTACACCTACCTCTCTGTCTCTAGTTGATAGGGTTCCACATTGATTTCACATAGAGACAGTCAAAAAGTGAGCAGGCAGTGATGGGCTTTCTTAGCAGAAACCCAGTGTGCTCTGCAAACAAAAAGTAATGGAAGTCAGGGCCGCTGATAAGGCAGTACAGACAGCCCTCCTGTACTGGGCCTGGGCCCCCTCTGTTCAAAAGGGGGGGCCCAGGCACCTGCTGAGCAGTAGGGCTGGCTGTACTGTCTTATTGCAGACACTGATGCCCTTCTGCCTCCCCTGCAGCACTGCCAGCTTCACCTCCTCTCCCTCCCTCCGGCTGCACTGCAAGGGGATTAGATCTAGCAAATGCGCACCTTCCATCTGCTGTCCGGGCCCCCCCGTGTGCCCCTTTCCCCCATAACGCTGCTGGCTTTCCTCCTCTCCTGCCAGCAGCTGTTACAGGCACACAGAGGGATGTTTGAGGATGGAAAGTAAGTGGAGGGGTCAGTAAATGTGTCATTTAGTGGCCCCTTCATTTCCTGAATGAACACAGTGAACGATTGGTGCCAATCACTACTGTGTCCTTTCATCTCTGAAGCATAGTAAACTCTATTTACTATGCTTCAGTTTGGACATGAGCAGGAAGCCTCCCTCCACTCCCTCCCTCCTCTCCCTCCCTCCGGCTGCACTGCAAGTGGATTAGTTCTAGCTAATGCGCCCCTATCCATCTGCTGTCTGAGCCCCCTCGTGTGCCCCTTTCCCCCACAACGCTGCTGGCTTCCCTCCTCTCCTGCCGGCAGCTGTTACAGGCACACAGGGTGATGTTTCAGGATGGAAAGCGAGTAAAGGGGCTAGTAATTGTGTCATTTACTGGTTCCTTCATTTCCTGATTGAACACGGTGAACGATTGGTACCCATCACTCCTGTGTTCATTCATCACTGATGCATAGTAAACTGTATTTACTATGCTTCAGTTGGTGAAGCAGCAGGAAGCCTCCTTCCTTTCCTGCCAGCAGCTGTTGCAGGCACACAGGGGGATGTTTCAGGATGGAAAGCGAGTGAAGGGGCCAGTAATTGTGTCATTTACTGGCCCCTTCATTTCCTGAATGAACACAGTGAACGCTTGGTACCCATCACTTCTGTGTCCATTCACCACTGAAGCATAGTAAACTGTATTTGCTATGCTTCAGTTTGTGAATGAGCACGAAGCCTCAAGGCGCTTCCTATTCATTCATCTGTGCAGCTGAGGCTACAGAAAAAGGGACTGATAAATTTATGTCCTCAGTCACTTTCGCCAGGGAGGAGGGGACCTGTCAGGTAGGCTATATGGGGCCCCGCAATTTCTAACAGCAGCCCTGATAGGAGCATCTGGTGTGATTTTAAAGAAGGCATTACATGTAAAACGTACAGTGAACAATTTATGTAAAAGATCAGTTTATACATATGTTAGACCAAAAATAAAGCTTAACAAAGACCATTAAAGTTCCCCTTTATGCCCTGCTCAGCTGCACTCGATATTGTACTTATTACTGATCATACCGGATGAAAGTCCTTATGGGTGATTTACTGAAGAGGTCAGACATTACAATTACTAAACCGAAGGACTTTGGAGATGCCCCTCTGCAGTAATACAATAATAGAGCAGCTGGATTAGTAATCATCTGCCATCCTGCCAGCGAATGGGTTAATGTCGAACAGCCTCATTTTTTGCTAACACATACTTGTCTGGGATTCCTCCCGAAACAACCATACTACTTTTGCCCTTTGTGTCCCAGGAGACCTCTGAGTAAACGAGGCTTTTAGAGGAAACGTGGCCTCCCCCCTTAGGGAGAGAATAGAAGACACTAAATAATTAAATAATCCTTTCACTGCTCTATAAATGTGAGATTTACTATATTGAGTGAGAGAGAAGCAGAGAAGCCCGGGCCTCTCACACCATCTGGGCTCGCCGCTAATCTTTTTGTAACCCACAGTTGCTTATATTAAACTGTTTACTAGAGCCGCAGCATACTTGGAGCACAAAGCGATTGGTGTGGATTTGTATACGATAACCCATTTATATACTGTATGCGTCTAAACAAACAGGAGAAGTTTGCAGAATTCACGCAATGGTCCAGCAGGCGCCCATGTGAATTTAAGGTGAACAACAAAAGCTTGCCAAGATTTCAAAATGGGAAAAGGTATTTGATAGAATATATATTGCCATTATTGGGACAGCTAAAACAAGACTATAGAACATGGGTGCTTAACCTGGGGCCCTCCAGCTGTTGCAGAACTACAAGTCCCACCATACCTCTGGGAGTAATTGTAACTGCCAGCCTTGCAATGCCTCATGGGAAATGTAGTTCCACAACAGCTGGAGGGCCCTAGGTTGCCTACCCCTGCTATAGAACATCCATATTATCATGGCTGCCAACTGTCCCTGATTTAGAGGGACTGTCCCTGATTTCGAGCAATGTCCCTGTGTCCCTCTTTCCTCTTCATTTGTTACTCATTTTGGTCTGATCTATATAGATGTATATAAAATGCACTTTTTATCTTTCAAAAAGTGTTTCCCAGTGCTAAACCTTCCATCCAAATTCGAAATTACTGCATTTGTCAATTTTAAAAGCCAATCTAAAGGAATATCAGTGGTAAAAAAAAGCACTTGTGGATTTAATTAACCTTTTTTGGGGGGTTATGTCCCCTTTAAGGGGCATGGCAGGGGGCGTGTCCTATGCCTACATATGTTTTCTAGGAGGTGTCCCTCATTCCTATCTCAAAATGTTGGGAGGTATGTATTAATGCATGACTTATATACAAAGGGCAATTATGGACCAAAAGGGCATTTGTACACCAAATCTGCTAATGATAGGCACCTCAATCAGTAATGCACAGCTTTCCTGGCCAAACTTTATCTGATTATCACATAGTAATCATCAGGGGTCTCAAACTGGCCAGCCTTCCAGTTGTTGTGAAACTACAAGTCCCATCATGCCTCTGTCTGCGGGAGTCATGCTTGTAACTGTCAGCCTTGCAATGCCTCATGGGACTTGCAGTTTCACAACAGCTGGAGGGCTGTGAGACCCCACATGCTTCCTATTACAGGTTTTCTTAGTGCTTATTTTATTTTTATTTATTTATTACAGGCTCTTATAGAGCGCCGTCAATTTACGCAACACTTTCACATGTATATTGTGCATTCACATCAGTCCCTAGCCTTAAGGAGCTTACAATCTAAGGTCCCTAACTCACATTCATACATACACATACTAGCAGTGCCGGGACAAGGTCATCATGCCCAACTGCAACCCCCCCCCCCCCCAAAATGTATGAGCATTATGTGCCAGCAAAATCCCCCCCAAAAAATTGAGCACTAAACTGCTTGCTTACCCCTAAACATAAATTCTCCCAGTACAAATCCACCCCCCCCGAAATCCCCCTTCCCAGCACAAATCTTTGCCCCTCCATCTCCCCAACATAAATGCCTCTCCCCAAAAAAAGTCACCCCTCCTAGAACAAATCATCTACCCCTCAAACTTCTCCAACAAGTGCACATCCTCCCCCCCCACTCCAAAGCCTCCCTCCTAGCACCCCCTAAATTTCACCTTCTAGTATAAATCCCCCCCCAACAAAAATTTCCCCTCCTGGCACAATTCTCCTCCCCCCTTCACCATATCACCTCATCTAGCCAAACCCCCCAAATCCCCCCCGACACCTTCTAGCATAAATCCTTTTCCCCCACAAACCCCCCCAAATCACCACTCCTAGCAATTCTGACACTCCTTGAAATTGCTCCTCCCAACACAAATCTCCCCCCCTTAATCTCCCAGCAGCACCCCCCATCTCACATGAAACCACAGTGCCCCTCCTGCCCACCCCTTGTCCTGGCCCTGCATACTAGGGCCAATTTATACAGGAGCCAATGAACTTACCAGCATGTCTTTGGAGTGTGGGAGTTAACCGGAGTACCCGGAGGAAACCCAAGCAGGCACAGGGAGAACATGCAAACTCCAGGCAGGTAGTGTCACGGTTGGGATTTGAACCGATAACCTCAGTGCTGCCAGGCTTATTCACACCGTATGCAGTGTCTTGCATTTTTTTTGCACCAGAACAAAGCAGGTCACTGCAAGGGTACATAGAAAACAATGGTTTTCTGGGGCCTCTTTCACACCACAGTGTTGTGTACATATGCATTGCATTAAAATGCAACCTGACTGCATTTTAACGCAACACAAATGAACACATAAACACAATACAATGGAAAATAAAGATATTAATATTTTGTTATTATTTTGACCCTTCTAGGGACCTGACTCTTCAGATGACTTATAACATAACAGATGACATAAAATTGCATACCAACGCACATAAAAATGCAACAAAACACAATGCAATGCACAAGAAAATTAATATTTAAAGTAAAACTATAGGCAAAACTTTTTTAAAAACTAAAAAAGAAAAAGTTTTAGTTACACTTAAAGCGGAGTTCCACACAAAAATGGAACTTCCGCTTTTCTGAACCCTCCCCCCCTCCGGTGTCACATTTGGCACCTTTCAGGGGGGAGGGGGGTGCAGATACCTGTCTAAGACAGGTATTTGCACCCACTTCCGGCATAGACTCCCATGGGAGTCTACGCCTCTTCCCGTCCCGACCGCGCTGTCTCCTGGGAAACACACAGCTCCCAGGAGAGAGCGGGGACCACTAGGGACGCGCAGCGCAACTCGCGCATGCGCAGTAGGGAACCGGGAAGTGAAGCCGCAATGCTTCACTTCCTGATTCCCTCATCTAGGATGGCGGCGGCACCTGCCGAGAACCGAGCGGGTTCTCGGCGTCCCCTGCCGACATCGCTGGACCCTGGGACAGGTGAGTGGGCATGTATTAAAAGTCAGCAGCTGCAGTATTTGTAGCTGCTGGCTTTTAATATTTTTTTTTTTTGGTGGTGTGGGTGAACCCCCGCTTTAAATACACATCAATGCATGTGTATTTTTATTAGTTTTGGTAAGTTTTTATGCTCAGTATGGTGGTCTCTCTGCAAATTGCAAAAAGGGAAAGGGTTGCGACTTTAAATGAGGTGTGTACCCAAAAGATCGATGCAGTGAACATAACCTATGTATGAATTCATTGACCCATAAAACAAAGGTAGATGCACATTAAAGACAAACTTTATTAAAACGTCCATCAACAATTGTAACCATGTTGAAACAGGATCAAAGCGTTATATTGAATCAGTTTCTACAGCAATGATACATCAAATATGCATAAAAGAATCAGAACAAAAACATTTATGTACATGATGTTAAATATTATAAACCAAGAGGATTGCAGCACAACATGCTCTGCGCGTTTCGTGAACCATCACTTCCTCAGGAGAAGACTCTCTGCAAATAACCTTACTGATCTGGTAAAAAAAATCTTTCCACGTGTAGTTTGCAAATATATGTGGTATATGGTTATAGTACAGACATTTAAAAATTAGTATAAAGTCTATGGGGGGGGGGGTTACTAAAACTGGAGTGTGCAAAATCTGGTGCAGCTCTGCGTAGAAACCAATCAGCTTCCAGTTCTTTTTTGTCAAAGCTTACTGGAACAAGCTGAAGAAAGAATCTGATTGGCTACCACCCACAGCTGCACCAGATTGTGCATCAGTTTTAGTAAATCTCCCCCTATGTCCCATGCTTGGTAGTGCTGCACAATAACTGTACAAAACCCATACTCACTCCACATTGAAAGCAAAAGCCTGTGCATATAACTTACCCTGTAACCTCAGCAGTTTGTTAGAAATGCTAAATGTACTTCCTAAACTATAGAGATTTATATGGTTTACAATGATCCTAAAATGGAATAGCGAGCTTGAGAATATGTGAAAGCGATTGTAAATTATCACCTTGTAGAACAACCCATGCAGTTTAATAGAAATTAGAGGCAAATATTTGTGTAAGAGCTAGAGGAGGAGAAGCAGCAGCACACTGATCTTCCCATCTCCAAGTGCATGGCTGTGGAGGGGGGGGGGTGTCAGGATAAGTCTGATCATTGGAGAGTAGGCTGAGTTCCCAGCATAACTAGAGCACTGACCACACTGTGGTCTCTTGCCTAGTGGGGTCAGTTTTTAATAGGAAAGCAGATGGACTAGCAGGAACACCAGTAATTTCACGCAAAGAAAGCAATACAAATAGAACAGGATATATTTTCATACAAGTACATGGTACAGTAGGCACATATCAGGAATATGAAATGTTGGGTTTACATATTCTTTAATTCCATCGAATTGCTGTACCTACTACAAATACACATTAGTGTCCCCTTAAAGTGGAAAGTATATGGGAGGGTTTGGATTTTTTTTTTTTGGCATATGTACCCATTGGGGAGATTTTCCTTCACTTCCTGTTCCAAAGGCCAAAACCAAAGTGAGAGAATCCCTAGTTGTCATGGGGGGCACCAAAACTAGTGTCCCCATTGTAAAATCACTCTCCTGTTTCTTTTCTTGTAGAAACCAACATTTGAATTTTTCCTTCACTTTCACTCTCAGTCATAGTGGTAAACATGACAAATAGGAAAGGTGAATCTCCATAAGGTGGGGGAGCACAGACAGCAATAAAAACCTGAGAGAAGTTCTAAATCCCCTCTATAGAGTTTTGCCTTTAGTTATAAAACAACCAAAATTTAGCCAAAATGTTTATTTCTGATGAATTTTTAAATACAACCTCATTCAGCCATTTTGAAAAAAAAAAAAGGAAATTGAAACACAACTGCGACAGAAAAGTTTCAAATAACATGGGAACAAATCAATGATATTTTAGAAATAACTTATTTACAGTAGGGTACAGTTGGGAGTGGAATTGTGCGCACTCTGGCAACGCAATAATTGTGTTTCCTCAGAGAGGGTGATAGAACGACTCTTGTCTCTTGAGCTTACAATCCAAATGATGTTGGGAATTGATGCAAGAGTGATAAGTGCTTCCAGCTGCAGAGGGATCCCTATAGGATATGGAAGATCACAAGTCCAGTTTTTTTGTAATATCTTAGACACAGAATGAATCTGATGACTGGGTCGTTCCACATCAGCACAGTTAGTTATCAGTACTAATAAACTGCCATATGAAACCTTTCTTCTGTGTGTCAAATATAGTATATTCATTTTCTGTGTGGGTTTTCTGAGCTTTGATACTCATTAATTCAATTTGTGTTTGAAATAAAATCTGTATCCTTTTGTTCCATTCATCTTTATTTACACAGTGTCACTGTGTGAACTATTTTTACAGATGAAATATTGACATTGTAAGATTTCAATGAAAGAATTATAATGATTTAGTGCAGGACATATTGAGCACAGATAAAGCCAATTAAAGGCTTATTTCACCCAGGCGGCAGGCTCTCAAAAGCTATCTGTGGTGGATCGCTCTTCAGATCAGCTGGTGTTCCGGTGGACAGGAAGGAATAATGCTACATCCTGAACTTCTGTTTCTCGATCCCAAGGAGGATCTTACATTGACTTGCAGCACAGTCCCGTCCTGTCCCGTTGACTTTAATGAGTGGGTTTGGTAGGAGGAATGCCTGCCAAACACAACATGTTGAATTAAAACTTGCATGCCACGATGAGAATGCACTAGTCTGATTTGACAGTAAGGTAAACAACTGATATGGGCATTGCTACCGTGATGCAAAAGGCCCTCTGCCCTTGTGAACCATAGATTATGAAGATTATGATTATGATCATAATCATAGATTATGAAATGTTCTTTCCAGCCATTAGTTAAAGGAAAGAAACCCCCCCCCCGAATCCCCCATCAACACAGTCAATGTTGATGGGGGAATCCCTCCCGGTGTGCTATTGTTTTCTGACAGCAAGAGGTTTCCCTGCCATCAGCCTGTCAGGTCTTTCTCCTGCAATCACTGCCGGTGACTATAGCTCCCAGCAGTGATCACACCAGACCTGACAGGCCAGTTTTACTGAAGTCAGTCGATATCCTGCCCATAGATGCATTGAAATCCAACCAGTTCCTGCTGAACCTGCTGAGCTTCAATCCGTCTATGGCCATCCTTATCCTTAGGTTGTTAGGGGGTTACATCAGTGGTAGGTTATGGTTAGGTAGTAATTTTTTTAACATTTAATAAATCACACACAAGTAAATGGTTATTCTCACTTTATACAATATTTATAAGACCCCATTCACACTGGGGCCACCCGTGCGTTTGCAGTACAGCGCCGCTCGTTTTACCGCTGTTTAAGCCGCGCTTTTCGGCTGCTAGCAGGGTGCTTTTAACCCCAATAAAGGGGTTAAAAACTCCCGCGTTGCAGTGCTTCAGAAGCGCTGCCCATTCACTGGATTCCATTTGGGAGCAATGTATACAGGACTTTTTCTAACGTCCCGCAAGCGCTCTGCCCGGGTGTGAAAGCACCCATTTCAATAATTGGGAGGTAGTTTTCAGGTGCTTTACAGACACTAATTCTAGCTCTAAAATGCCTGAAAACAGCCTTGGTGTGAGAGCCCTTTCACAGTTTGGTGTATTTTGACTGGGGTTCTCTTTGAAAACATAATTCTTTTGTATACAGCTACTGCAAATACTATCATAATATTGCTAGACTGTATGGAATTTCTGAGACCATACCAGCAAAGCATCAGAATATCCCTAGTAATTGTCTTAAAGTGGGAGTCCGGCGACCAATCTTTTTTTTTTTTTTTTTAGGTCATTGAGACACTTTGCTAATCCCAAAATAATACTCACAGTTTGGGTGTAATATTTCTGCCTCTGTCTGTTTTCGTACTGAAGAATAACTTAAAAAATGTGATGCTGGCTGTTTCCATCTTGCTTGTGGGCATATGAAGCCCACAAGCATTGATTTCCTGGATGCGGTGAATGCTGTTCATTCACAGCTTGTTCATGCGCATGATCATTGTTTCCGCACTAAATCTTGGGAAGCCTGACACTAAGCTCCCAGGAGACAGTGCGGCGCCGGGGAAAGGCATTAAACAGGCCTACTCCCATGGGAGGAGAGACAGGAAGTGCCACAATAAAGTACAATATAAAGGTAATTACAGCGATAAAAAAATTTTTCATGTGGCATTTGAACATCTATGCAATTAACTGAAGGGGGTAAGATTAAGTTAAAAATTTGAGTGGAACCCCGCTTTAAAGAAAGACCATTGATTTGGCCATTCATGGCAAAGGTGACAGCGGGTAGCTCCTCCCCTCCAGCAAGGTATACTCACCTATCTAAGCTCTTTCACCACCTCCTGGCTGCAGGACTCCACCCATAGTCACATGGCCCTCCCCTTTATCCCAAAGCCCAGTTCAGGTGTAAAGACTCTGATGGAGCGTGAAAGCTGTGTAGGAGAGCAGAAAAGTTAGTACACTATGCTAGGATGGTGGGCTTTCAGCTGCCCTGGTTTGTCAAAGCAACAGCATCTGCTGATTGACATGTACTAAGATAAGGCTACCATTGTAACCTCATGTGAAAATACTTGTTGCCTGGCTTTCTCACCTTTCAGATATGGAACAGGCATCCAGATCAGACATGCCAAGGGAAAGTCAAAAAACGTTCTGAATTAGTGACTTCAGAAGGGATTATGTACGCATGACAGCAAGGCCAGCAGTATTCTCAGAAGGGAAGGTCAGCAATAGCAGTCATCATTCTTGCTCACTGCAGGTTTACAATGGTGTCCACAATGTTGCAATGCTTTATGCAACAAGTAGTTCAAAGTAGGAAGGGTCACCCTTTGCCACTGCCAGCATGTGTGCTATCATAAGGACACTTTTCTGGACATTTGTAGAATGTATAAAGTAAAAACAAACTGTCCATTTTGTAAATGAAACTTACTGTTAATATAAAGCTCATCTCCAGGCACAACAACAAAATGACCCATGCAGTGCCCCCCCCCCCACTGCAAGTTATGTCCCTATTATGTCCAGGGGTGTCGGAATAAAGAAAAAATCTTATTTCGATCTCCAGTAGGGTCCCTCCAGTAGTGCAACTGATCCCCTGCTGCCTCCCTTCTAAGGATCTGCTGGCCCATGGTTGCAGGGTTAGTAGCCCTGAATTACAGATGATGACACAGAGAGACCACCCACAGATTAATGGGGAGAAGAGGACAGCACCAGAGCCAGCCAAAGAAGGGGATGAGGTAAGTAACAGTGCTTGTTCCTGTACCCCATAAACATAATGCACATTTAACCCTTACAGAGTAGAAGAGGTGGGCACCTTAAGGGTAGATTTTTGTTTTTTTATTCCTGGAGTGAGGCTTTAAACATCCTACCAGGGTCTATGCAAGACTTATCTGTAGGGTAACTACTCAGATACTCAGATTTTTTCAGCCCTAATCTATTTGATTTGCCAGTTTTCATAGTAAACCATTAGAATGAAGTATCTCTTCAGAAACATTTTATTAACCCAATGCACAAGGCAAGGAGTATCATAAAGGTGGCAAAATTCCACCCATGTATTTAAAAGGCAAAATATGATCATGCCGGTATCCTTTTAAATCAACCTGTAATAGCATCATAACCATGGCTTTATAAATCTGGCATTAATGCAGCTTTGTCACTCAGTTTTAGGCTACGGCTTGTGGACTGGAGTATTAGGAATGAAATATATGGACACTCACCAATGGCAGCGGAGCATGTGTGGAAATGTGTAATAGGAGGAAAAGGAAGAATTACTGCTGTTCTAACAATTAAGCCCACATGGGAGATTAGCTGCTGCTACTGTACACAGAACTAGCAAATAAAGGGGTGATATGGTTAAGCATCTAAATCATAATCCTGGCATTGGCTCATGTAATCTGCATTTGATTTTGTACTTGATATTCCCTTTCCTTTTATTTGGGTTTATTTATTGCCTTAATAACTGTTGCTGAAAGCATGGCTTGCTGCCTTGTGCGCGCTGGCAGAAAAAAAATGGATTTTCAAATCTACAAGCTTCTTAAAGTCCAGTCATTTTCACAAAACCGGTGCGGAGTTGCTCGATTTGGATGCCTGTAAACTTCAATATTTGGGTATTTCCCGTGTATTTTTTCCCAGTTCCAGGAATGCGAGTACCTTACCTTAAAGGGATTATAAAGGTTCAGGTTTTTGAAAAAACAATAAACAAATATGTCATACTTACCTCCTCTGTGCAAGGGTTTTGCACAAAGTGGTGTGCGGGCGTGCTCCCGTGTCCTGCTGCTGCGTTTGTAGACACAGACAGCAGGACTCGGCACCGCCTCCTGGTGCCCGTGTCATTGGATTTGATTGACAGCAGTGGGAGCCAGTGGTTGCGCTGCTATTAATCTATCCAATCAGGACATGAGACACCGGTTGGAGCTGGTGTGCTCGTTCCTGTCGCGGAAAGCACAGGGCTCAGATAAGTATAAGGGGGGGTTGGGGGGGGGCTGCTGAATGACAGAAGGTTTTTCACCGTAATGCATAGAATTTATTTATTTATTTATTTATTTCAGGTACTTATATAGCGCCGTCAATTTACGCAGCGCTTTACATATACATTGTACATTCACATCAGTCCCTACCCTCAAGGAGCTTACAATCTAAGGTCCCTAACTCACATTCATACATACTAGGGACAATTTAGACAGGATCCAATTAACCTACCAGCATGTCTTTGGAGGGTGGGAGGAAACCGGAGTACCCGGAGGAAACCCACGCAGGCACAGGGAGAACATGCAAACTCCAAGCAGGTAGTGTCGTGGTTGGGATTCGAACCAGTGACCCTTCTTACTGCTAGGCGAGAGTGCTACCACTGCACCACTGTGCCGCCCTGAATGCATTACGGTGAAAAACCGTGAGGGTTTACAACCCTGTAAAGTGTTATTGCACCCAAAAGGGGAAGTACCACTTGTTTGCATCCTCCCCCTGATCCTCTTTAATTATTGACACTTTTTTGGAGGGGGGGTACCTGGTTTTAACAGGTAACCGCTCCCACTTCCGATAGAATCACGTCGGCAATCTGAGCGGAAGTTCGGCTCCCCCTTCCTTCCCTTGCAGCCTTCTGGAACACCTCATTGTTCCCAGAAGACTGCAGGACCATTCACAAACCGCAGTGCAGCTCGGGCATCTGCAGTGGGAAGCCGGCTGTGAAGCTGTAAGGCTTCACTGCTGATTTCCCTTAGTTAGGATGCCAACACCTGGTCCCAAAGCCGATTGAAGAATTGACTGGGTGAGGAAAGCGCTGGATCCTGAGAAAGGTAAGTGTCCTTATATATCAAAAGTCAGCAGCTACAGTATTTGTAGCTGCTGACTTTAAATTTTTTGGGGGGAGGCTGGAGCTCCTCTTTAACTTTTAGTGGTATTAAGCATATCATTAAAGCAGAACTGAAGCCAAAAATAACAAGATTAGAATGAATTAATTTCCCCTCCAATACCTTTTCTGTTTCAATCTTTTTATTCAATTTTCAGAATTACAGTAAAAACATTATAATGTAATACAAAATAGTGCAAAATGGCTCTGACAATATAAAGAGTGAACAAGAAGTCAACACCCTCCAATACCTTTTATCGGCCCCTAAACATGCTTAGTCTGTTGGCCAGCATCCTTCAACCCACCTTTTCTGATCCATGAATAGACAGTGAAAGGAGAAGCAGCACAGTGATAGGTTGTTTTCACATGGGCTCTTTGCAGCCTGTATACAATTAGCTGAAGTTAACTCATCCACAATTTACATGTAGTAAAATGTGCCATGAATTTCCTTTTAAAAAAACTGAGGGCTTTAAAGTGTTTCTTTAAACTTGTTGTTAACATCGTAAAACCCAATGCTACAGCAGGTTTAAATATGTTATCTGTCATATCAGCATTTCTTTCTCAAAACTTGTACCTGATTTATACTGCTCCCTTTACCTGTCATTTTATAAACTACATCTACTCTATCTAATCTTTTTAGAGATATGGCCTCCAGAAATGGCAGTGATATTTGAAATGATGCCCCACCAGTGATCCGTAAAGGGGTATCACCACTTCATTATTTCCGCTGGTGATATTTCTATATAACCCTTTTTTTTTTGCCTTCCAGTGGCTTACATTCAAACTGAAAAGCCAGCTAATCCTGAGGCCACACATACTGCAGGCCAAATGTTTTGTGATGGGTGCCTGAAGCAGCAGAGGCTTACAGTAGATTAATATGTTTCACCTCCACTGCACCAAGTTCCTCAGGCTTCCTATAAAACGAAATCTTTCTGTTCATAGCTCCGAGAGCTAGAAAGGAGTGTTTATATTATTTATCTGTGACCTTTTAGAGCTCAGTAGGATCCTGTGATTTCCAACTCCATCTCACTGGAGTGCATGACAGTACATGTGAAGTAATGTTGTAATGAATTCTACCCAGGCTTCTCATATGCATGTCTTGCATTGACTCTATCCACAGAGTTGAATTTAAATTCACAAAGTGAATGGATATTTCCAAGCTAGCAGATCCCTAAAATACAGAAATATTTACACAAAGGTACATTTATAAGAATCTGCATTTTGTTTTAGGTTTTTACCTGGATAATACATTTTGCAGCATTATCTTTGCATTTTAGGTCTAAGTCTACATGATGTTTCCTTACTCGGTCTTCTGCTGCAGCAGTTAAAGTGATACTAAACAGAGAAGTGTTAATTGCCTTAATTCATTCACATAAACCATATACAGTATATCATGCCGCTGTTTTTTTTTCAAAGCCTCTAAGGACCTTATTTCTGCAGTGATGTGTAGTCACAGGATATTTACATGTTTTTTGGCATCTACAGGGAAAGATCCATTGGGGGGGCTTCTATTACTACATAAAACCAAAGGTGCAGTGCTAAAAAAAAACTTATTTCAAATTTAACAGACAGTTCCAAGACTGAAAAAGTCCACAAAAAAGTTATTTAAAATGTCTCAAAGGTGCTCTAAAGTTGGAAATGCATTGAAGAGAGTGGAGTGCATCAAAGAAGAAACCATCACCCTCATCTGGTCACACTCTTACCATCATATATTGACCCCCACAGAAGGAAGGTCAAAAAAGGCAGTTTAGAATTTATCCTGGTCATACAGGACCTTGGTGAAGATTAGCCGCCAAACTCCTCTTTAAACAACACACTCCCAATCCTCTGATGTGTCTCTCTGAAAGCTCCCAGTTATGCAGGGGAAAGCAAGGATTGCATCTCATAGTGTAGTAATGTAAAACATATTTATTGGATAAAAAGTAATTAACTCATATCAATGTAGATAAAAAAAAATGCATGTCTGTAGAAAAACTCCAATGTTTCCAACCAACAAAATGGCCGCCACATCCCGAATTGCAATGACATCACATGTCACGGCTCCACTCTACGTGCTTTGTCAGCAATGATGGTGTCAGGGGCGTGGGGGCATTGACATGACTAAACAAAAACAGACGAGCAATTGAAATTAGATTATAAATATCAAAAACTGTTTTGTAGCTCCCTATCTTTACTGAACATCAAATGTGTATTTTTTGTGCATTAATATGGTGTAGGCGGAGTCAGAGATGATTGACACTAGCTTTCACCTTGTTGAAATGGCATCTGCATACAAGGCTCTATTTTTTTAACATTACAATTATTAGCAAGTACATTTGATATATTTAATACTGATTTCCTGAATGAATGTAATCAATCAGCATACTATATCCCACCCCATAGTGTTTAGCAATAGGAGGGCATAGAGGAGGAGGGAGGGAGGGGAGTGTTATTTACCACTGTTATGTACCACTGTATATTTGCCCACATGTGTAACTCTATAGTCACATGAGCTGCACAGATAAGAAAAATAAGAACATGAAAAGCTTAGACCTGAGCATGCCCAGTACAAGACACCAGTTGGTCTACACAATCTTAGCCTGCAGTGAGGACACAAAGGAGATGAACAGCTGAAGGCAGGATCAACCAGGTATATTTTACTCTACACAAAACAAATCTTTAGTGGCTTTGTGAGCATGAACACTCAGTTATATAGCATGTAATGATAGATTTTCATAGTCTGGATTTAATGACACTTTAAACAAACTTTAGGTGGTCAAACACAAGCAAACACCTTATCAAGATCAGCAAAGTGTAATAGATATGCATATTTTTTCAACTCACCACCATATAAAGGAACATTTGTTTGTGTGTTAAAGAGTCCTGCTAAGGCTCAGAAGTATTAGCTTTTATGCTTTTGTTAACCCTTGTGTGGTCCTGTAATCTGATGCCTGAAACTGTCTCATCTCATGACACCATGTTATATATCTATGTAAAAAATCTTGGATGGTGGCACTCAAGAGTGCCACCATCCTAGATTTTTCACATGGTCTTTTTTTGTAACAAGCTGCAACGGCAGCTGGCAACAGCTATTTTGCCTTGGTAGCTTCATATTATATATCTACTCTGGGATGTCTTTACTGTTTCCAAGCCACACTTCTACAGTGAGAGAAGTAGAGCATGTCCCTATCTGCCCAGCGTTCCAATAGTCTGATACAATCCACTAGTACAGAACTATAATGGATGTAGTAGTCAGTGATGAAGAGGGAAGAGAATTACTGGAAGTCTGCTAGCTGTTCTCTCTATTTTTGCTGCCCTACCAACAAATCCACAACCAAAGCCGATATATTGCATTTGAAGCAACAAGTTTAGAGATTTTTTTTACAAAGCTAAGCAATAAAGCACAATGTAACAATAAATTATTACTACCCTAATGAAGTCCTGGTAATAGTTGAATGTACAACAAATATAACTTACAAGAATAAATTAGCTTCTTATACAGTGCAGTCAAGCTACATTTGTACCACTTAAATATCAGAAGTACATACAATCCAAATGGGAGATGGCTAATAAAATAATAACTTCAGGGCTCATTTAGTATGATGAGCACTGAACAAAGATTTGTGGTCAAGTCTGCAGCTCATTGTCCATGAATCCAGGGCAGTCAGTAATAAAAAGCTGATTTTTGATTGGCTGCTACAGGCTAGAGCAGTTCACTAGGACAGTGTCTCCCCACCTTTTTTTCAGTCAAGGCACCCTTTAATATTCTGTACAATCTCAAGGCACTCCATTCATAAATGTAAATGACTAAACTAATAATTTTACATAATGCAGCAACATGCACACATGTAGGACACCCAACATTAGAGGTGATATATTCCAAAGCAAACCCCTTTTATCACACTGGTACTGACTAATATTTTAATGTGTCACTTCTACCTCAGTTTTTCTCCCTCACTGAGCTAATGTGCGCCAGTGAATATAGAAAGGGACAAACAAGGATGTTGTGCAGGCACCCGATGTCCTCCTTATCAACCGATGATGTAATTGCTTGTTACGACAATGGGCAGCTAGGAGGTAGTAATGGTGCACAATGAAAACCTGTGGCTTTGTTTAACTAAATGGTAGGTTTGATCCACCCACTGGCTTGCATAAAATTTTTGGGCAATTTTTAGGCATTTTGCCAAGGCACTCCTTAAGAAACTTGAAGGCACCCCAGGATGCCTGGGCATTCATAGTTACATAGTCATGTTGAAAAAAGACACAAGTCCATCTAGTCCAATAATCAATACAATCCCATATACACAATCCCATACCCACAGTTGATACAGAGGAAGGCAAAAAACAAAAACAAAACAGCAAAGCATGATCTAATTTGCTCCAGCAGGGGAACCAATTCTTTCCTGATCTCCTGAGAGGCAATCGGATATTCCCTGGATCAATTTTACCTATAATTGTTAGTATCCAGTTATAGTTAGCCAAAAACAGTTCTTGAGGGAGTCTATTTCACATTTAAATCTCTTTTCCTCCAGATGTAAAGAGTGCCCCCTTGATGAATAATGTGAATAATGCTGTGCACACACGAGCGGATTTTCGACAGACTGAACTCCGAAGGACTTTTTGACAGACTTTCAACAGACTTCCGACGGAGTTCCGACGCAACGGACTTGCCTACACACGATCACACCAAAGTCCGACTGATTCGAACATGATGACGTACGACCTGACTAGAATAAGGAAGTTCATAGCCAATAGCTGCCCTAGCGTCGTTGTTTGTCCGTCGGACTAGCATACAGACGAACTGATTTTTCGACCGGACTCAAGTCCGTCGAAAGATTTGAAAAATTTTCTATTTCTAAAGTCCGCCTGATTTTTCGACAGCATAGTCTGATGAAGCCCACACACGATGGAATTGTCCAGCGGATTCGTTCGGTCGGATCTTTGCTGTCGAAAAGTCAGGTCGTATGTACACACATAACTCCACACCAAGTTCACTATATGGACCACTTATACATATTTCAAAGAGGGTGTTTATACATCCTGGTTGAAAAAGGCTGCACTGGATACAAAAACATGGTCTTAGCTCCTTTTTTACATACTTTGACTCCTACTTTGACTAGTCCCTTTTTGCTGGTTCCTTTGGTGACCATTATATGAATATAATTTAAAAAGTGCAGCGCTGGACATGTGAAGTGAATTATGGAATTTGATAAACAAATTAATAAATTAATAAAGAAAATTAATCAAAAAATAGAAAACAGTGATACAGTCATACGTGTTAATTATGTGAAGTGTTTCTTGAAACGTAAACATATAAACAAAAAAGGAGTCTTTCCTTATAAAAGACTTAAGAAAACACATAAACGTCCACAACAGTGTATTTGATACCAGTGTAGATTTCAGGGGTACATTCTTCAATGTTCCATGTTGCCCACCACCGAAATAGAAGAATGGAAGGCTTACCAGAAAGCCTGTGACCGCCCTTACTCAGGGGGGTCAAAACAGGCTTAGTAGATATGCTGAAACCGCCACAGGGATACTCCAAGGGCCACCGATGGATAGGTGCGTCAGGAATCCTCGCCAGATAGCCGACCAGCCAACAACCGCTGTAGATGTTCTCCTGAGTACTATCCTCTCATGGGGCAAGCTGTTGTGAACCTTGAGAATGAATTGCTCCGCAATACCTGAACAGTTACAGCATGTTAATAATATGGTAATACCGTCCAAAGCCTAGCTGCAGGTTCAGGTTCCTGAACCTGCAGCTAGGCTTTGGACGGTATTACCATATTCTTAACAAGCTGTAACTGTTCAGGTATTGCGGAGCAATTCATTCTCAAGGTTCACAACAGCTTGCCCCATGAGAGGATAGTACTCAGGAGAACATCTACAGCGGTTGTTGGCTGGTCGGCTATCTGCCGAGGATTCCTGACGCACCTATCCATCGGTGGCCCTTGGAGTATCCCTGTGGCGGTTTCAGCATATCTACTAAGCCTGTTTTGACCCCCCCGAGTAAGGGCGGTCACAGGCTTTCTGGTAAGCCTTCCATTCTTCTATTTCGGTGGTGGGCAACATGGAACATTGAAGAATGTACCCCTGAAATCTACACTTGTATCAAATACACTGTTGTGGACGTTTATGTGTTTTCTTAAGTCTTTTATAAGGAAAGACTCCTTTTTTGTTTATATGTTTACGTTTCAAGAAACACTTCACATAATTAACACGTATGACTGTATCACTGTTTTCTATTTTTTGATTAATTTTCTTTATTAATTTATTAATTTGTTTATCAAATTCCATAATTCACTTCACATGTCCAGCGCTGCACTTTTTAAATTATATTTTGTTTTTTGTGCCCTCATATCGGGGTTATAGTGTACAGCAGCAGGACTTTTTCTCCATTGTTTTCACAACTTTTTTATGCACCTAGCGCAATTTCTTTTTCTTTAATTTTTTTTTTTTTTTATTATATGAATATACTCGGATAGTGTTTTTTCTGTATCTTGTAATTTTTTTATACTAATGTGTTTAAAAATAAGCTACATTAACACGGAAATCTTTTTTAATAAGCCACAGAGCATTTGAAAAGACAGTAACTGAATGGGGTTCTCTGTCTGGCAGAGATAGTAGCCAGTTTAGATCTAGCTCATAAAGGATCTGCCTAAAGCTATGGCCACTACAGATTGGTTATCATTGGGAGGCACTGACCCTGAAAATTTCTGATGATATAACATAAAAAGGTGGTCCTTTACATTTGGAGAATTCACAGCTGTCACTAATCTTAGGCCACTTTGCTGCTCTCGCATGGCCCCCCTTCGGCTGGTTTAAAGTCTCTGCAGATAACAAGGCCGGGCACCTTCTTTTGTATTGCAGTGCCTGAAACAAAGTTGACAGTTTTGTGCTGTTCTACATTTTATCTTTTGGCAGAAGACTGAGTCAGCCTGTACTTGTTTACATTTCTCTATATAGCCAATCACTAATTGTACATTAGCTTCTAATTATGTAGTGCAAGATTGCAACTTTGAAAAAAAGCTGGGGAAGGGGGGGCAGGGAAGGGGAGGGGGGCACAGCAGATATAGAGACCGACAACATCTCTTTAATGACTGATTTTTAAAATGTTGTAAATGTGCCATAGAAACCCTATGCTACTCAAAAGGGGTTATTTACTAAAGGCAAATCCACTTTGCACTACAAGTGCACTGAAATTGCACTTGGAAGTGCAGTCACTGTAGATTTGAGGGGGACATGCAAGGAAAATAAAAAACAGCATTTCAGCTTGTACATGATTAGATGATAAAATCAGCAGAGCTTCCACTCATTTCAGATCTTCCCCTCAGATCTACAGAGACTGCACTTCCAAGTGCAATTTCAGTGCAATTTCAAGTACACTTGCAGTGCACTTGTAGTGCAAAGTGGATTTGCCTTTAGTAAATAACCCCCAGAGTGTCTAACTGGTTGAAAATGTTCATGGGGGTACAGAACAGGAAGAGCACTGATGCTGACTTTAGAAAGTACTGAGAGCATATTTGGGTTTAATGGATGAAGGCAGGATGTTGGGGTTTGCAATAATAGGAGAGCTTGGACCACGTATTGCCTACTCTTTGATCAATCACACTTTGAATAACCCTTGTCCTATTTAGGTAAATTCATATAGCGATATTAACTATCATATATAGTAATATTATAGCATCATGTTAACAATATATTATATGTAGCAGGGTTTGAAAAAATTGTTTTGAATCTAGGAGCCAGCTACAAAAGTTAGGAGCCATTTTTTTCCCTAACTAACAAAGCTTAAGCTTACTCAACTATCACCTCTAATGTTGGGTGTCTTAGTGTGGCTGTGCAGAATATTAAAAGGTGCATTGACTGTGAAAAGGTTGAGAAACACTGTCCTAGTGAACTTCTCTAGTCTGTAGCAGCCAATCAGAAATCATTTTTTTTACCAAATGCCCCGGATTCATGGAAAATGAGCTGCAGAATTGACAACAAATCTTTGTTTAGTGCTCATCATACTAAATGAGCCCTGAACAAAAACTAAATGGTACAAATGTAGCTTGACTGCACAATATAAGAAGCAAATGTATTCTTGTGTGTTGAATGTTAAATATTTGTTGAACTTCATTAGGGTAGTAATAATTTAAAGTTATGTCCTTTATTGATTAGATTTGTAAAAAAAATTCTCTTAACTTTTTGCTTCAAATGCAACATCTTAGCTTCCATTGCGGATTTGTTGGTAGGGCAACAAGAATAGAGAGAACCGCTAATGGAGGTGCCCCGCCGTGTGCGTTTACATTTGTATGTGCATATATGTGTGTGGGGGTGGGTGGGCCTTCATTTTGTTTTGTGGGGGGGTGGGGGTGGGATTTTATATGATTGGGTGTAACTTTAATTTTTTACAATTAAAAACATTTTTTTTTTACTTTACTTTTTTTACCCAACACATAGGGAACAAAAAGTCCCCTATGTGATGATTTTTTTGTGTGACAGGTTCCCTTTAATGAGACATCAGGATCTAAAAGACCCTGCATATCTTCCCTGTGCTCCACTGAATGTATTGCAATGCACATTGCACTGCATTACATTCTATCCTAGATTTGAAGGCTGGGGAAACTGTCAACGGGGACCCACATCATTTCTGAGTCAACATCAAGAAGAGGAGGGAAGCGGATGTGCATCTGCTCCCCTCCCTGCCCTCTATCCGGTGGCACCCACTATGCTGGTCCCGGGACCGGCAGATGGGCAAGTGAAGTTCAGAATATATAGCAGGGGGCATGCACGGGGTGTGTGGAGCATTTGGGTAGCGCCTGGGGTTTGTCGAATCCTGATACATAGTTATATTTTATAGTGATAATAACTTCTCAGCCCAATTTCACTTTTATTATCAGATCTACCAGAAGTTTTTAAAATTTTACAGTAAATTCAGTGTGTGTATATATATATATATATATATATATACCTAAATGTATGTTTAACCAGAATATCCCTTTGTTGCCCTTGTGCCCTATAGACATGCAGAAGCATGGCATGCATTGCCACTGGTTCTCTTAAGTGTTTGTCCTATTTTCTAAATTTAGGATTAGAGTATCCCATATTTAAATTTCTTTCAGCCAACTATATTATGATAATATGCGTCTGGAGTCTGCCAAGCAGTCTGCATGCATTATTTTTATAACTTATATTTTATTTATTTTTCATTTTGTTGTTCACCGTCATATGAATTTTAAATTACAGACATAAAAAGTAGGGCTTCTAAAGAACTTACACTGCTGACAGTAAAGTAAAAGTGCTGCTCATGTTGACGTGGGAACTACCTTTAGCAATAATAATACAAAAGTAGTCTTGGGTAAGTGATTTGGCTTTTAATATTTGTGCAAAACCTCCAGCCAGCATCACATTATTTGTTTTATAATTGCTTTATTTCCTTGATTTAGATAGAGAATTTAATTGGGTTACATAACATTGAAATCTACTGAAATACCTTCTGGAAATGAATAGTTTAAATTAGAACTATAGCCTCCCATGAAAAAAATGCAGTACTTTGTTTAAAGTGATTTTTTTTTTTTACATGCTATACTTAACCTGCTTTGTGCAATGGTTTTTGCACAGAGCAGCCTGGTCCTCTTTTTCTGGGGTCCCCCGCTGGCGCTCCTCTTCATCAGTTTCCCCCAAAGAAAGCCGCTATCCCTGGGGACACCCATGCATGCTCACTCACAAGTTCTGCTGCTGTGTCCATTGACTCAGACAGCGGAACTCGGCCCTGCCCTCCGCTTCCATGTCACCAGATTTTTATCGACAGTAGTGCAAGCCAATCTGTCCAATGACGAGACAGATAGTGGCAGGAACCGCTGAGCTTGTGCACATCCCTGGATTGGATTGGGCTCAGGTAAGGAAAAGGGGGTGCCGGGGGGTTGCTGCAGCAGAGAAGGTTTTTCATCTTAGTGCATAGAATGTATTAAGGTGAAAAACCTTAAAGCGGTTGTAAAGGAAGAAGTTTTTTTTTATCCTAATGCATTCTATGCATTAAAATAAAAAATCTTTTGAGTGTAGCAGCCCCCCTTAGCCCCCTAATACTTATTTGAGCTCCATCTCTATCCAGCAATAGCCACAAATGCCTTGTCAGTCCGGGACTCTTCCTCTTGATTGGCTGAGACACACAGCAGCGACACCATTGACTCCCGCTGCTTTCAATAAAACTCAGTTAGCCAATCAGGAGAGAGGGGGGGCAGGGCCAGGCCATGGCTCCGTGTCTGAATGGATACACAGAGCTGCAGCCTTAAAGTGGTTGTAAAGGAAGAAGTTTTTTTTTATCTTAATGCATTCTATGCATTAAAATAAAAAATCTTTTGAGTGTAGCAGCCCCCCTTAGCCCCCTAATACTTATTTGAGCTCCATCTCTATCCAGCAATAGCCACAAATGCCTTGTCAGTCCGGGACTCTTCCTCTTGATTGGCTGAGACACACAGCAGCGACACCATTGACTCCCGCTGCTTTCAATAAAACTCAGTTAGCCAATCAGGAGAGAGGGGGCGCAGGGCCAGGCCATGGCTCCGTGTCTGAATGGATACACAGAGCTGCAGCTCGGCTTGGGTGCCCCCATAGCAAGCTGCTTGCTGTGGGGGCACTCAACAGAAGGGAGAGGCCAGGAGCTCCAGCCAAGGACCCGAGAAGAGGAGAATCTGGGCTTCCCTGTGCAAAACCACTGCACAGAGCAGGTAAGTATAACATGTTTGTTATTTTAACCACTTCATTACCCATGTATAGTCATATGACGTCCTCGGCTTCCCGGCGATCACTCGGGAGCCGATGGGCGTGCCCGGTGGCCTCGATGTCTGCCGGGCGCCCGCGATTGCTCGTCACAGAGTAAACACACAGATCCACGTCCTGTCAGGGGAGAGGAGAGACAGATCGTGTGTTCCTAGTATATAGGAACACCGATTGGTCTCCTTCCCAAGTCAGTCCCACCCCCCCACAGTTAGAATCACTCCCTAGGTAACACAGTTAACCCCTTGATGGCCCCCTAGTGTTAACTTCCTCCCTGCCAGTGTCATTTATACAGTAATCAGTGCATATTTATAGTACTGATCGGCCTAAATTGAGCAAAAAATGTTAATTGTTTTTTTAAATTTGGTTATTTAGTATAGCAAAAATTAAAAAATATTGTATTTTTCTCAAACTTGTTGCTCTTTTTTTGTTTATAACGCAAAAAATAAAAACCGCAGAGGTGATCAAATACCACCAAAAGAAAGCTCTATTTGTGGGGAACAAAATGATAACAATTTCATTGGGGTACAGTGTTGCATGACCACTCAATTGTTAATCAAAATGTTACAGCACCGAAAGCTGAAAATTGGCCTGGGCAGAAAGGGGGTGAAAATGCCCTGTATTGAAGTGGTTAATAGAAAAATGAGACATTACAATCACTTTCTTTAGAACCACTTTAATAACATTGTCACTGCTAATTAACAAGTTTACCAATTAGTACCTGGCCACACTGAGTCCTGTCCACCATTTTTTGGATGGATAGCATTGCCTCTGTAACCAAAACTCTCCCACTGTGAGCTGCAATGTTTGAGAAAGGCGGAACACAAAGACAAAATATAGGAGAATTTGGTGTAGGCCATTTACACACCTTATGAAACCTGACTGGAACACTCCCAGAACGTTGCTAAGTGAGGCCTAGTCATTACTGCCTACCTTCACCATCACAGGAGAAAGCTCTGAAATGCTGAGCTTAGCAACGTCCTGGGAGTATTCTAGTCAGGCTTCATAAGGTATGTAAATGGCCTACACCTAAAGCAAGGGCATAATTCATCTTTAGTCAAAGCTGCAGTTTGTTTTAATCTACAAACATCCCTTACCTGCATAGGCAGGTTTTTTTGTAAAGGTGAACTATCCTTTTAATTTATAAGAGCTAGTGCATGCAAAAGCATAACTTACAGCATAAGCATAGGAATGCATTACAGAAATTGCTGTGCATGCCTATTTGCAGAGAACTGCTAGCACCATTTTTTTTTTCCACACACGCATTGGGTGTATTTTTCAAAACATAAAATTTATGTTTTGAAAAGTACACCCATATGCATGCTTGAGTAATCACTGGTGCCAGCAGTTAGCATGTATAGGCAGGCACAGCGTTTTCAGTAAAACATTGCTATGGGCAAAAATTTTGCTGTAGCTGTGGCTCCCGAGTGCCACAATTATGGCTGTATTTTACTCTGTACACCTAAACACTGTAAATTACGGCCACGTGCAATAGATCTAAGGCTTGTTCATCACATAATAACTGGACATGTTTAGAATTCTATACAGGAGCTTTAAGTTGTCTGTTCAGCCAAAGTTAAACTATGGTTCATCTTCTATGATGCTGTGCTTATTTTCCTGAACACCGCTGCAGCGTGCACACAGAAGGGATTATTGCGACTCACCAGTCTCTTCTGGCTCTATCATTTCTTCTTGCCAAGCCATCTTTACTGAAATTAAGCCGGACTGATTACTCCAGAGAGCAGCAGTGTGTAATTTTGCATATCAACATTGATGTTGCTCTGTTATAGCTACCATGTTGAGCTGTCAGTCTAGTTTTATGACATGACATGGCCAGAGGATGTTATGTATGGATTTGGTGTTCACTGCTGATTTTATGTGCAGTATGTGAGTAGTTCATTACTGTACATAGTAGAAAATCATGCCCCTCTGCTATGCTATTCATCTTGACTCCCTACTGCCTAGTCATATTATCTACTGTCGCGGATTGCTTATATTATAAATATGCATGTTTTCCTCTGATCAAAGTGCTGGGAAGCTATCTGCCCTTTGTTATTAGGATTTCAAGTGTAGTAATTAGAAATATACAGAAGAACAGTGCTGTGTGTAATTGTTATACAGTAATAGCCAAGCGTTATAAAATAGCATACAAAGTAGCAGCATTGTTATGTCACAGTTTCCAAGATTCAAGGCTTGGGAGTTCTAAGACACACAAATGATGGGTTTATATGTGGAGTGAATGCAGAACAAATCTAGTAAACCCAGTCTTATCAGAAGCTGAACATCAGAGCACAGAATATGACCCGTGATTGGTTGTTTTCGGTTTGCTATCCATTACTCTTAGCTGTATTCTATTAAAAGGGATTTCCAGAAGGAAAGCTGTCTACAGTACTTCTCCAATTCTCATGCTATCAGTTTCACTGACAATAATGAGTTAAAATGCTGCTTGCACTACACTAATAGGAAGTAAATTCTGTAACCTTATATCCAACAAGACTAGACGGTGACTTAAAATGGTACTAAAGTCAAACCCAAAAATGACATATATGTTGCAGTTTAACACTAGCATTAAAGCGTTTGTTAAAAACGCTTGTTTGCTAAAAAAAAATTTAAAAAAATTGGATCCTGTTCCTTGAAAGCATGTTATACAGCACAGTGCTTGTGCTGTGTAATTTGGCTCTTTTGATCACCTGAAATACCTGGTTGAGCCTGCCTGGTTCTGCCCTCCCCCCTGTAAACTGACCATGGATTATCATGGCTGCTGAGCCCTGACACTGTGGTTGGTTTACATGCCTCCATCATCCGCTCTCTCCTCTGTCCTCATCTCCCCTCCCTCCCTGCCTGTCAGCTCTGATCCCTTCCCCATACTCTCCTCCTGCTGGTATCATACCTTAGTGTTGGTGCTACAATCACCTCTGTTATAATAAATGATTTGCCCCAGTGTATGTGTTTTATAAAAATTATGCTGCTAAATACCTTATTTTATAGCGCTCATGTGACCGGCCGCCTCTCTCCTCTCCTCCTTCTGGCTGAGGTCAGTGGGGGATTCTTGGCCCTGCCTGCTTTGCTTTCAGATCGAGAGAGGAAAGAGATGGACGGTCACTTGCGTACCGAGCTGCACTATAAAGTAAGGTATTTAGCATTGTATTTTTTACAAAACACATACACTGGGGCAAATCATTTATTATAACAGAGGGGAGTGTAGCACCAACACTAAGTGGCTTAACAACCACTTTAACTCGGCAGGTTTTGTTTTTCTGATTCCCCTTATAAATTCTGTTATATTGCATCTTCCTCTAACACACCAAGCTGTGCAGCAAAAGTGGCATTTAAAGGGTTGGGACGAACCATTTAACACTGACAGGGGTGGTCATTTTTAATACATATAGTTAAAAACCTTTATCACAAAAGGAAAAAAGTGTTTCTCTACCTGCCTAAAAGACTAAAGTTTGTTAGTTATTTATGTAAAGTCCATCTCAATCCACCAGTCAATCTAGCATTATTCTCTCCAGACAGAACTACTGTCCAAGGGTGGCTCTGTTTCTCCTACATAGATAGAAGAGAAGCCCTAAGATAGGAAGCGTGTTATTGGATAATTCACCAGAAGAAAATAAATGAAAAAAAATTAAAAATAAAACTAATGGAGTCACCACATTTAAGGATTGAGAAGCTGCAATATTATACATTTTTGTTTTGGGGTTTACTACTACTTTAAATGCACCAAGTGAAATATGTTCAAGCAAAAAAATCTTCGAGATTAAAAGGATAAGTTCACCTTTTGTAACATGTTACACCCATATTCAGGGTGTAGCATGTTATGAATGGACCGCCCCCCGCACCTCCCAGATTCCCTGATCTGACAACTCATGGAGATCCTCCCCCCCACCTACTAGCTGTCACAATTTAAAAAAAACATGGCCAAGCGGGGCTCCACCCACCCAGCCACGTCAGTCATTCACAGTGTCCTGTGAATAAAAAAACGACAAGGTCCAGCAACCTTTAAGGCTGTCGGCTTGTAGTTTTCAATCAACTACCACACGCAGTGGAGCACTGTGGTAGTTCATTCTCTTTTCGTGTCAGATTGTATCTGCTTGCCCATACGAAATGTACGGGCACACAGATACACTGGCAGTCTACAGGAGACCCGCATGGTACCAGCGCTCTGTCCATTCATTTTCTAAATCACATGTTGAAAGCAAACTAAATGTTTAGAACGATATTCAAATGTTCTGAGAATCTTCATACACATTTTCTGCATTTGAAATTCTCTCCATCTATGGCCAGCTTTACCTTGTCTACAGTGGTAAGTACTGGAGTATTTTAAAGAATATGTCAACCCAAAAATTCATATTCCTGATTTCTGCTTTTCTATTAAAACCTGACCTAGGGTTGCCACTTTTTCTTCAAGCCAAACCTGAACACTTTAGCGGCGCACAGCAATTGTTTTTTTTAACTATACACTATACGATTGTAACAGACCTTGGACACCTTTGGGCACTCCAAAGAGAATAGTAATGCGGCACACATAGTGCCCCCTTGCTTTCCTGTTAGGCCTTGTTCCAAGCCACATTCCAGTCTGAATAAGGTGTGTGGGTTTCAGGTGGGTTTCAGGTGGACTGAAACCCGGACACATGATTTAAAATCTGGACTGTCCGGGTTAATCCCGGACAGGTGGCAACCCTAACCTGACCACCACCCAACAAGGGTTTGTATTTGTTTTTACAAGATGAGGGTTCACATATACTTTAAATGTAGGACATTCCAATATTGTCTGGGACCAGATGATTCTGGCTGCAGTAGGATTATATAGAGTTCAGATTAAAGGAAACATGTCACATGAGGACAATGGGAACTGCATGAAAATTCGAGATACCTGGCTTACTTGTTGATCCTCCTTCTTCACAACTTTGAGAAACTGAGCTGGATGTTTGCAGATAAGGTCTTCTTATTTTGCTATGATATTTCGGATCTGCATGTTTGTTATAGGCCAGTGAATCAGAAAGTAATAAGATCAATTGGTCAGCATAACAACCAAGATTAAAAACTAAAAAAAGGGTCTGGTGTCACCGGTGACACCAGACCCTTTTTTTAGTTTTTAATATTGAAACCGGGTGGAAGACACCCAACAGCTCCAACTTGGTCTGTGGTCACCCCGGCCATTACATGCATCCATGCATATATACTATATATTTTTATTTGGTTCATACAATGGACTTGCTAGTGTTTAGTTTGCAATTTCCACATTAGCACACATCTAGGCCCCCCTATTGTGTAGTTCCTCTGTGGTAGCGGCACCATTGTCTTGCCTGGGAGCTGCAAGGTGCATACAGGGAGGTGAGCGGGTAGGGACACCCACACCTCGACGCCATGCATGCCACCTGGCATCTGCGATTTTGCAATGTCATTGCGGCTGGACGTACTAGGCCATCTGGATGCATCGGGGAGGCGCTTTAGGTTGCACACCCCCCCCATGACGCTGGGTGCCTCCTGCACTCATGTGTCAGTCATCCACTCATGGCGTTGGGGGCGGAGCCCTGCTGGATTTCCTGGGGGTATATATTGGAGGGCTGACATGGTGTTCTCTTCAGTCTTTGCATCACAGAGGACACACACACCTGTTGATTCACCTGCCTAGACTTTCCAGACTCACCTACTTCCACCAACTTCAGGTACACTTCATTATTTGCACATGGCTCTTTCTAAGCATTCATCTTACTTTTTGCTTTTTTGTCACAATTTGAATTTCAATTTTAATGTTTTTTTTCTTTTTTCTCACTCTCTTCCTTTCTCTCTTGTTCACTCCTCTGACTCTTATCACTTGCTGGCATTTCTTTGCCATTTTCCTTTCCCCGTTCAGTCTCCTATGCCCTTACTATTCTTGGCTCAGACTCTGTATTCACACAGAGACATATACATACCATTAGTACTTAATGTATTATTATACTTTTTTACGCCTACAGTTTCCAATACACATGGACTCAGTGAGACTCGGGGGACACACTCTCACATGCGCACCATGCCTGTCCTCTGGTTTGCCCCACCGGGGTCCCGTTTTGGCTCCGCCTGCTCAGTTCCCGGTTAAGACACCTGCTGCTTCCTCTGGGAACTGCACACCTGCTGTTGGCTTTATTTAGTGGTGAATATGGGACCCCACAGTTTGGCTCCCACGCTCTGCAACTACTCTATCAATACTATACCACCTACCCATTTATATTTTTCCATCTTAGGTACATCTGTACACGCATCCACCCCTGAGGAGCGAGCTGGGTCTCGCAAAACGCGTCGGTTACACTAGATGCTTGTGTGTCACGTTTTTTACTCATAGGGTACACTAGATGCCCATGTATTACATGTTTATTCCATTTATGTACCCATTGTCCATTTTACGTGTATCTTGTTCTACAAACTGGCCATGGCTGACAATACCAATGTATGCATGACTTTTACCTAAATAAACGCATATACTTTATACTTTATGGTATGATGCTTTTTGGCCAAATGGTGGCCACCTCAATAAAGTCCCATTAGGGTGAATCTTTTGTAGCATAACAACCAAGTACCAACATTTTCAGAATGAGGTTAGCAATAGTAGCCTCCATATTTTTCTTGTTACGGATTTCCTTTTTAGGTAAAGGCAATGGTGTTTCAAGGAAAAGCCCAGCAGTTCACCAATTGGTTTCACTTGTTGCCCGGAGTTGCTCTTAAAGTATACGCCTATATTGCTCACATGATAAATGCAGCTGTGAAGTTACATTATTCTTTCAGAAGATAATAATAAATCTCCTTGAGCTGATATGTAAACTACAAGGATGACTAACAGATGAATTGTGTTTTTCTGCCACGTTGCAAAGAAAGCTTAAATGAACAGTGCACAGCTTTGCTGTACTATTTGTTAACGTCTAATCAATGTGACAATTATATTGTTACAGCTATTGAATAACCAAGCAGCTAGTTTGTCCTTGGCATAGAACACAAACTGAAAGTAAATAATGCATGGCAGCAATCTTGGCTTTTGGATGGTGAATAAATTCTTTATCTGCTTTTATACGCGGTATTCTTTGGACATGGTGCATTAAAGGAGAATCACTTTAACTCTCAGAAGACTACATTTAAAGCTGATATACCCGGGTCCTTTTCCGTTCACCTGGGAAAAATTAATGACAGATCTGTACATTTCCGAGAAGATCCAATCAGCCTGAGCTGAAAAAAATCCGTTAGGAATATGCCATATGTGCAGAGAGACTTCCACGTACACCAGGCCTGAGAGATTCTATGGTACTTAACCTTTAACAGTTGTTTGGTATCATGGAAATAAAGACAAGATGAAGAGAGAACAATGGAATGTATTCACCACGCTAAACCTTAAAACACAATGTGAGCTTAGCATCAAGTTACATAGGAATCTCTTTGCCCTTGGCATACTTATATTGCAATGAAAGATCCTCTTTAGAAAATGCTGCAAGCAGCATCTACTGGAAGGGGTCAGTCTGTCTGACATTTGTGAAGCACGGGATTGACACTGCTGAGCTGATTTATTAAACGAGTTTAGAATCTTCATTCAATAAATTGTGTGAATATTCACCTCAATTGTCCAATAATGTGAAAAAACAAATTCCTTTTTACTAATTTTATCTGCACATGACTAGGTATTCAAAATGATCCATAATGCTTTTCTCACCATTAGATAATTGAAATGAATATTCACACAATGTCTTTTTAAATATTAAAGTTTATTGAGAAAGTTCCCTGTTCTCTTTGTATTGCTTCCTTTATGTGAAACCCCTGGTGTTCCTGCTAGTCCCTCTGCTTTCCAATTAAAAACTGACCACAGTAAGCAGGAGAGCACACCATGGTCGGTTCGCTAGCTGTGCTGAGAACTCAGTGTGCTCTCCTTAAATGATCAAACCTGTCCTGACACACACACACACACATGCGCGCACACACACACACACACACACACACACACACAGCTTTTCACTGGGAAGCTCAGTGTGCTGCTGCTTCTCCTCCTCCAGCTCTTATGCAACTGAGAACAGAAGGAATGTGATCACTTATAAAAAAGGGAAAAAAAGTATTTATAATGTATTTTTTATAGCTATACAAAAATGTTTTGCCTTTCATTTCTATTTTAAACTGAAAGGGTTGTTTTACAAGGTGATCGTTTACAATCACTTTAAGCAAATGCATGCAGATTTAATAACAAGTCATTAATGGCAGATCCCAAGTTTTTATTCTGACAGGTTCTCTTTAAAAACCCTGAAAATTCTCACTAGATCTTTTAATAGGAATTTACTGGACTTGCAATTAAGTGACCTTTTGGCAAGGTCAATGGGCTAATTAAAGTGGTAAAGTTTTTCACTGAAAATGTACAGCAAGTATTTTTAATAGAAATGCCACACGAAGGAGTAAAAAAAGCACATGTGTGTTTAGCCAGCATGCTTTCGAGGGATGCTGCCCTATTAAAACATATCTACATGGGTCCACTACTGAAATTTTTCAGAAATACTATATTCAGTTGGCTGAAATTGTTGTTAAAGCACCTACGGATCCTTGCCATTTTACTAAACAAGTCAAAACCATTGTAACTATTTTTAATTTGCTTTTTTGCTAATAAATAATATCCAAGAGTAGGACACTTTAATTAAAGTCTAGGAGCGTGCCCTAGTACAGTAATTATTGTACCGGTCCTGTGAACAGAATTGATGGTGACTGGAGGGCATTAGCACCAATACTAACAAGGTCTGTTTAGTTATTACTCCACCTGTGCCCTGTCACAATACTTTGAGATGAGCTCTGTACATTCTGTTGCCCCTTTTGTCAGACCCTCTGATCTGGCAGCAAATGTATAACCGGTTAAAAGTCATGCCAAGACAATATGGAAGCTCCATTCATGTTTATAATTGCAGCTATTCAGAGACCTTGTGTACAGTACAATTTGTCCATATGGTTAGTGAGCATTTCCAGAAAAGAATAAAGGGGAACGGATTCCCTACTTGTGTGCATTTCCCAATTAACACTTCTGATAAGTGAGATGTATATATGAAGCAGGAAATTGAACTAGACACCCTTTTAAGACAGTTCTACATCACATGTTCAATACAATGGCTCAGTGTCATGTTAACTTCCACGGTTCGTCTTGTCAGATCTGGTACAAGTTGGATGAATGAAATTGGTTTCTTTCAGAAGTGCAAATGGTTTCACTTTGCATGTTCATTAGAACATTCTAATATACTTAGAGCATATTTCATGTTTTCCTGTGGTTTTGTTAACTAGTAGGACTTGTGCACATGCTTTCAGATCCGTACCATGTTTTTTTTTAGGGATTCGAACACAGCTCTATTATAGTCAATGTGTACATGCACATAACGGCTTTTAGCTCCATAATCTAGAGCAGTGTTTAGCAATGAAAAAAATGCCCAAGTCCTTCATTTGAGATGAGTATTTTGGAGATATACACCCCTATACTTGCATAAAAGCTTGTATATGCACATGCGCATAAATGTATTGTCGTGAAGCCGCAGAATTGGATGAAGAATTACACACTTCCAAATGCTGTATGCACATATAGGCGATCTCTGAGAGCTCATCTTTTCAGGGAAGTCTATCATGCCCCCACTTACTAAACTTTTATTTTTTCCATCAGCTCATCCCCCACAGTTATAACCTTTTGTACCACTTGCCCCACTCTATTAGATTGCAAGTTCTTATGAGCAGGGCTCTCTTAACCCTCTTGTATTTTCGCCTTCCCCTTCCTCTGGATCAACTGTGGGAATAGGATTGTGTATATAGGATTGTAGGATTCAAAAAAAAAAAAATATTGGTTGAACTAGATGGACTTGACTTCTGTCTTTTTTGACCTGGCTAATTATGTAACTTTTATTGTATTGTAACTGTACTGTCTCCTTTAGATTGTAAAGCGCTGCGTGAACTGTTGGAGCTAGATAAATCTTGTATAATAATAATAATAATATTATAATTAATAATAATTTAGACGTGCATAAATGCACATAGTATACATGCTACTACATGTGCTTTTTACATTGGATATTTCTGCCAGAAGCTGGCAGCAAGATCTGGCATAAATATGAGAATTTTAATTGTGCCCGTGTGCATGATACCTTACATTTTTTTACCATTCTGAATGGTGCAGTAGATTGCTTTTAAGACTCAAAACTATTTTTTTCAGCAGAGGGCAATCTGATCTGCAATATCCTTGGTTGATGGGCAATTGGTGACCCAGATGGTGCGGGACACCCATATTTGTTTGGTGTACATTGGATCCACATACACTGGCTGATGTAGCCCTGAATAGATTGCTTCTTACATCCCACCTGAATAATAACTAGTTTGGCACATATCATTAGGAAAGTTGGGGTAATCTATGCATTGCTGATTTATCACCAGGGCATGTCCCAAAGAAGCCTGTGGAACCTTGGTAAGTAGTACCGGAAGGGGAAGGGTGAGCACCCTGAGGCAACCAGGGCATTTATACTTTGCAAAGTGCTGTACGTCTAACAATGTAAATATGCCTACAGGAGGGGAGAGTGCAGGGATGACCTAATTAGTGTTGTGCAGCTCATTCAATGTCACATTAGCTGGTTAAATGTAGTGCTTACCAGCATTGGAGGTCAGAGACCTGGCTAGGATGTCTGGGGTGGATAACAAGATTTCAATAGTATATTTATAAAGTAATTCCCCGTAGTTTAGAGTTTTGAATATAACTGACATTAATATGGAGGATATTTTTTTAATGCAGGGAAGGTTAATTCATAGTGTCATGCACTTTAAAAATAGAATGTTAAAATAGATTTGTGGCAATGCATTCATTAGACAATGACAAATTTGAGTTCGCTTTATAAAAGTTCAATATCAAAGCCTTGCTCTTTAATGCCCTGTGCGTTCATGCTGTGTACAATTTCAATCAATCCCATATTGATCACCAAGATTGGCTTGAGACTTAATTTATTCACTGAACAGCCTAACACAGAAATAAACAAACTGTATGACCTACAGGACTATGATTATTCTTTTGCTAGATAATCTTCTGTCTTTACCATGTAATCCTTAGAGATATGGACTAAGGGCGACTAATTATAACTATTCTTCAAATTATTTCATAAAATCCTTTTAAATATGCAGTGTTTGTAGATTAAAGCAAGCTAATTGTCCTTATCTCTTGCATGCTCAGTCCCCCGTTGATTAATTGACAAGCACAAGATTTAAACTGATTATATCCTATCATCTAGGTGAAAAACTATGATTAAAAAATACCAGATTTACATAGTGGCACCTCCTTACCGAATGATGATCTTAAGTGCTGTTAATAGATTTTACACCTGTGATATATTGCTGAGATACATCTATGACAAAAAAAACCTTCCTGAATTATTAAAAAAGGCAATTCATAGTCTTGTTTCAGTTCTATTTCATATGTGGCAATGCTCTGATGCAAGTATAGTGAGCAATTGGTTTTTATACCCTGCCCTCGCCTCCAAACCCCCTGTGTAGAGCATTTTTCTTACAGAATCGATCGGGGGAATAGACCGCGTTCACTTCAAACACTCGACCAGAGTAACAGAAAATGTAAATTCTAAACTTATGTAACCTGACTACTGTATGAAAGGGTAAGATACGGTCCCGATATAGATGCATCAAAACTAACAAAGGGGATTTTTTTTTTTTTTTTTTGTGTATGAGTTAGTGATTCTACATTCCCTAATCTTACTTCTGCTAATTATATATCATATTATAGAAATGTGTATATAAAAAAAAACTGTGTGGATCCAAGTAATTTCTTCCTTAATCCAGCAAGTGCAACACTATTGCTTAACTGACTGTACAATAAGTGATATATATATATATATATATATATATATATATATATATATATATATATATATATATATATTGTGGCAGTGGGACCCCGTGCTACCTGGAAGATTGCTGGTTTATGCCAGATTTTGGAGAGAGAGGCACGCTGATTGCACAGCTGTGTGCTGGGCTATTTAGTTGTGACCTGACTATGGCTCAGGGCCCCACCCAACAGACAGGAAGTCTGTGTATGGGAGTCAAACAAACTCTTTTCTTCTGAGGAGCAGACTTAAGGCCTAGGCTAAAGGCCTGAATCAGCTGTATGGCAAGAATGTAAGCCAGGAGGCTATAGTATTGAGTGTGCAAGATACAATAATGGTGGAACCCCACTGTGTGGGCTACTGAGGTCTTTGTGAACTTTTCCGCGCTTTTAAATAAAAGTGGGCTACCAGGCCCTTAAAAATACAGTTTTGGACTGGCATACTCACTGAAAATGCACCTACTGCTTGAGTCTGAACACCCCAATCTTACAATATATATATATATATATATATACACACTCACACTATATTACTAAAAGTATTGGAACGCCTACCGTTACACGCATGTGAACTTTAATGGCATCCCAGTCTGGTGGCCATATACTAGGCAAAAATTGTTTGAAAATCTGTCATTTGAACAGTTCATTTGTCGTCCAGTTAATGGGCGCAAATCAAAAATGTGGTGGTGACATTTTTGAGCCAAAAAAATCAAAGGAGAAGTTTGGAAAACTTTGGCTGAACGGGCGATAAATTGAAAGGTTAATGTGTTTCTCGCCCCAAACAGTTTGCACTAGGCATATGTGACAAAACTGATTCATTTATGTCTCTTAAACAATTTATCGATGAAGATTCAGTCATTACATCATGGCAAAATTGTTTGCTTTCACGATCATGTGTTGGTTTTTCCAAAACTTGTCGGGTTAAATATTGAGTTGACCCACACTTTGCACCTATAACAGCTTCAGTTCTTCTGGGAAGGTTGTCCACAAGGTTTAGGAGTGTGTCTATAGGAGTGTTTGACCATTCTTCCAGAAACCCATTTGTGAGGTCAAGCACTGATGGGGACAAAAAGGCTTGGCTCACAGTCTCCGCTTGAATTAATCCCAAAGGTGTTCTATCGGGTTGAGGTCAGGACTTTGTGCAAGCCAGTCAAGTTCCTCCACCCCAAATTTTCACATCCATGTCTTTATGAACCTTGCTTTGTGCACTGGTCCAAATTATTTAGTGGATGGAGGATTATGATGTGGGGCTGTTTTTCAGGGGTTCCAGTAAGGGGAACCCTTAAGGCGTCAGCATACCAAGACATTTTGGACAATTTCATGCTCCCAACTTTTTGGGAACAGTTTGGGGATGTCTCCTTCCTGTTCCAACATGACTGCACACCAGTGCACAAACAAGGTCCATAAAAGACATGGATGAGCGAGTTTTGGGTGGAGGAACTTGACTGGCCTGTACATCCAACAGAACACCTTTGGAATGAATTAGAGTGGAGACAGGGAGCCAGGCCTCCTCATCCACATCAGTGCCTGACCTCACAAATGCACTTCTGGAAGAAGAATTAAGCTGGTATAGCTACAAAGGGTGGGCCAACTCAATATTGAACACAATGGAGTAAGACTGGGATGCCATTGAAGGTCATGTACGTGTAAAGGCAGGTGTCCCAATACTTTTGGTAATATAATGTGTATATATATATATATATATATATATATATATATATATATAAAGAGAGAGAGACTGACTTTCCTATAATAGCTATTAGTGAACAGAAGTTGAATTTGCTCCCCATTTTTTAGAGGCAGTTAAGTTGACTCTATGCACTTTTGCACTTGTCACACTTGTGTACATTCAAGACTTACCCAGAAAAAAAAGCTTGTATTATATATTGCCATGAACTCCATTGGGATTATTCAATGCATAGTACAATAATTAAAGCGGAGTTCCACCCATATAAAAGTCAGCAGCTACAAAAAGTGCAGCTGCTGACTTTTATTAATCGGACACTCATCTGTCCCATGGTCCAGCGATGTGGGCGAACGAAGCTCCGCTCCTCTCCCCCTCCTCTCTGCGGCGCTGACATTGTCACTGTGGGGGCCCGGCTGTGGTTTCACAGCCGGGCGCACACTGCGCGAGCCATGCTGCGCACTGTGACTGGCTGGGCAATCATCTGGAACCTGTGACGTCATGTGATTGCTGAGAGGGAGGGGGGGAGAGGCAAACTTCCTTCCAGCAACGCGGTGCCCCGGGAGGAAGTGGGAGCTGGATCCCTCTTAAAAGAGGGTTTCCACTCCCCACCCAAAAAAATTACATTCCAAATGTGGCATGTCAGGGGGTCACCTTCACTTAAAGCAGAAGTTCCATTTTTGGGTGGAACTCCGCTTTAAGTGCAGTAAGCTATAGCAACCAATTTGATTTAAAATGGCCGCAGTCAGCTCAGCAAACAGAAGATTGTTGAGTGACTGCAGTGGGTTAGTTCTCTTTACACATCTTATTGAGCTTTCCTCTTTCTTATTAAGCAAAGCCACCTATTTTTTATTAGTGGCTATATTAGGAGTAAAATATAATGCCTTATTGTACCATGATAATTCACTGAAGGAATAAACGATGACCTGTTGTAGGCAAAGGTGAAGAAATAAATGCTTATAAATCCTAGGTAAAGGTGGCCTATAAACATTAAGGGGTGGTTGGTTATGCAGGCACAATCCAAGTACCCCCTTAGGGCAGGAAATCCAATAAGCACTGTAAAGCTCTCCATAAATTTGCAGGGATCTACCCATTTAATGTGAATGTGGAGAGGACAAGAAGAGCGACACTGTTCGTGTCACTTATTTCATGGGGAAAAAATAATAAATGGGACATGGTTCTCCCACTTTCTCCATCACTAAGTCTTAAATATCTATATTCTCCAAAAAAATCCATACACAAGCACTACTTAATGGCCCTGTAAACTATTTTTCATGAAATTGTTTCTTTTTGTGTTTTTTCTCTACTTGTTAGCTCCTGAACCTCAACTTTTTCCTCTTGCTTTCTGCGTTTGGAACACGCAGTGCTGGTTAGTCACTGCCATATGCACTGCGCTATGCACACTACGAAATCCCATAGTCCATAGTCTATAGTTCCTAGTCCATCTTGAGAGCCAGCAAGAGAGGGTGACTATATTCCTATATATAGTGGGATCATGAAGAATGAATGTAGCCACCCTCTAACAGGGAGTCAAATCACAGCAGCAAAAAAAAAAAAAAAAATAGAGAGATTTAAAGGAGGCCGAGAAAAACAGACTGTACTTTTCTGAGTTACAACTGTATTAAATCCTAAAGTAAAAATGTAATATTTGCAATACTAATTATTAGATGTGGTGGCTGAATTAGTTTTTTTTTTTCCTTTATTTCCACCTGTTGATCCTGCAGTTTTTATTCATTTATGTAAAACCTTTATCCTAAAGGCCCAGTTCAGACCGGTGGGACATGGGATCCGATTTGTGAGACCACAAGTCTGATGACATGTGAAATTCAATGTTTCCCTATGAGAGCTGTCTTAGCTGATCCGACACAAGTCGCTCGGACTTTAGAAAAGGTTCCTGCACTACTTTGGTCCGACTTCGATACAACTTCAATGCCATAGAGTGTAAAGAGTCACATTGGGATCAAAGTCAGACTGAAGTTGCAGGGAAATCAGTCGGATAAGAAGTTGTACAACTTTCACGTCAGATCAGTAGGAACATAGCCGAAAGAAAAAAAAAACTTGCTGTAACTACTTAAAGCGGTAGTAAAGCGCGTCCCACAAAAAATTTAAAAATCAGGCCCCGGCAGTTTAAAGCTGACCATCAGTAATTTTTTCAACTTTCCATTTATTAAATCTTCTGCCCTTGTTGTTTTAACTTTGGATAGTAAAACATTTATTTTTCTGCCAGTAAATACCTTATACAGGCCACTTCCTTTTTCTTGTCTGGTAAAAAGCCTAGGCATATGACATCATGCACAGCTCTCTCTCTCTCACTCTTGTGAGAGTTTGCCAGAAAGAGAGGAGGGAGGAGTCATAAGAGGGCCCTCAGAGCTGCAGAGCTGGAGGTGTGCCTCTGTGTGTCTGTGTAAATCCAGGAAATGAGCAGGCAGCAGCTTCAGCTGCCCTCAGTTAACATGGATGCAGCCAGACTCAGTGGAGGGAGATTTCTGCAGCATATTTTGCAACTACAGAATCACAGTATATATAAAATAATATGTAAAGTGGTTGGAGGGAAGCTTCAGCATGGCAAAGATGTTTTTATTACAAATTATGTGAGCAGGCTGCAGTTCCTTCGGATTGGCCTGAGCCAGCGATGGCGTCACCCCCGCACATGCGCACGGGAGTTGCTGTTTACAGCACGGCTCTGAACGATTGGTACGGGTATTCCGTTCCTTCAGAGTGGATGTGCCAGTGACATCATCGGCTACATCTAAAGTAAATATCTCCTAATTGGTGCATGTTTAGGACATATTTACTGTACCTATAGGTAAGCCTTATTATAGGCTTACCTATAGGTAAAAATCATAGGGAGTTTACTCCCACTTTAAAAAAAGTTTGACTTCAATTTATTAGTCTCTGTCTAATTGCTAGTGCATCTAACAATACCCTCCCCCTAGAATGTAAATGCTGTTGTCCAAAAGTGTCTCCATTGTTCCTCCATCCATAGTGGAGACAGGTAATGTGTTACAAGATCACCAGGTGAAAATATAGCAGTAAAAGCCTAAGAAAAAGAAAACAAATGCAGACACCTTTAAAGACTGATAAGCTGCAATATATTACACTTCTGTTTTTGGGTTTATTACTGCTTTAAGAATACACACTTGAATATTATTTTTTCAACTAGATTTTAGTGTCACTAATGTTAATGATTTGGAAGTTTTGTAACAATGTGACATTCTCTGTGATTCATAGCAAACGATATATTAGCAATGTATTATATATGCACAGGGTTATGGTAGATGCTAAGTGTTAGCGTATGAAAACATACAAGGTTACATCTGTTAGGCTGCAGAAGAGTGATGATCTAAAACTGGCACATGAGCTTTCTGCTAATCATTCGTGCATGATGGTAATGAGATTATGAAGAGAATGGCCCCTAGTGTAGAATTGTCCGCTTCTCACATCATGTGTTTCATGGCTATCTGATACCCCTGATTTGATGAGAACATTAGATTAAGTGTAGTTTGTATTGCTTTAGGAGATGTGTGTTGCCATCTGGACCAGGACACAAGTCAGTGCCATTGTTCCTTCACCTTTGTTCACCTTACAGTGATATATATTTCTTTGTGTCTTCTCATCTGTAACAGCAGACGCTTCCACCTGCTCCCGTAGAAAGAAATACAAGTTCAGACACTGTGCCATGCTCCTTCTGCACTCGTCTCTGTCTTGCCTGGAAGAAGAAGAGTTGTTTGACCATTGGGAGCACTCAATGTGTGTTTTTAAGATGATCTGTCACGGGAGCAGATGGCAATAGAGAATGAATAGAGGAGGAGCTCCTCTCATCTCGCACAGAGGTGATTCACTGACGGAAATATTTCACTTACACACCGCACTTCTATGTGTAATAAAAACATTCTAGTACCGAAAACCGCACGGCAAGTATCTGTGTGTCTGGGGCTGCACATGATCCTTTGTTCTTCATATTTCAATTTAAAAAAAAAAAACTATATAAATGGAAAATAAATTCCAGGAAACCATCCAAAGGTCTTCAGTAAAAAAAAATGTGCAACCTGAGCTGGAGGACTTGGCTCTATAAAGTTTGGAATTCTATAATGATCTATAATTACTTACAGAAGTGTTATTCAGGTGCGAACATCCACTGTAAAAATGAGCAGATACACCAGACATAAGCCGGCATGTTCTTCATAGACTTAGAAAAGATTAGGTTTTGTCATTAGCCGGGCCGTGGAAATCAGCAGATTCTGATGATGAATAGGAAATTCTGCTAATAGCAGAAAGCTCAAACGCAAGGAAATCACATTCTGAACCAAGTGACTGCAGTAGAAGTCATTTAAAGTAACACTAAATTCTGGTTGAAAAAAAAAATCTATTCAAGCATGTATTCCTATCTCAGAAAGTACTTTCTATTGCTCTGAGTCTCCTCAAAATCTCAATATTTATGCTATGTTCTGCCTTTCTGTTAATGGGTGGCTAAGTTCGTTCTCCAAAGTCCCATTATATGTAGGAACATTGCCACCCTTTCTTGCTTACTCCTGAGATACACTATGGACTATTGAGTATGGGATTGGTAGTGTGCATAGAGCAATGCACATGACCGAAACGAACGTGCACTGCATATTCCTAATTAATGGAATAGAGAGGGGAACAAAGAGGTACAGGAGCTCACGGAGGATGTTACAAAGAGACATTAAAACAATTTAATGAAAAAATAGATTACAGGGCCCTTAAGTAGTGGATGTTCGGATTTTTTTGAAGAATAGGAATATGGCTTAGTGTCACTATAAGCCCCCATCTCCAGCAAAAAAGTTTACTTTTTTAATTTGGATGGAAGGGATTATGCTGTGGGTTTGTAGGCTTGTGCAGGTTTTCACCCGTCCAGTAGGTGGCACTGTGCTGCTGTAAAGATGGAGTATAGGCTTTAGAGGGAAATGTGCCCTTAGGAGTTCCATTGGTGTCTCAGAATATTAGCTTTCTTTGGATGCTGCAACGTCTGGTTTGGCAGCCATCTTGGTGTTGGACCTTTTCGATAAAGTTAACTAAAACATTAAGGAGTGCATGGAGCAAGTTGGAGGTTACAGAAAGAAACCCTGCTTGACCGGAAAAAGTAAATAGCGGAGGGAAAGGTACATGATGAGTAGGGTGAACACAGAAACATCATCTGCCTTTAGGAAACACTCCGATATCCAGATAAGGAATGTGGGGCTTTCCTTGCAATGTAGTTGTGACATCCAATGCACTGCCAAGCACTACTCCTCCAGCGGAAGTTGTCCTCCAGTAATACAGCTCAAGCCTTGTGACACACTGTGTAACCACAACTGTTATTCTGCTCCATTACAGTGCTTTTCATGGCTGCCATTATTCATACTGTCGTAAGTATATACTAATACAGCATAATTGTGTGTGTGTGTGGCTCCCTGATTGTGTACCTTGGGCCTAGGGGTTTACCTACGGTGAATAATTCTATTCTGTCCCAGTGATGGGTGTCAGAAGGGGAAGTGGAGAGAAGTCTTCCCTAATAGGCACAGTCATCAATATACACCTGACAGATTGTAGCACCCCCCACCACATCTGGGGGTCTAACATTACTGTGTCATGATGATTCTTCCTGGACCCACGAGTCTTAAGGATATTGTTCTCTTTCCCGCTCTAAAATACATGAGTATTTGTTGTCAAAACTGATCCTTTTCTAGGAATGACAACATATATCTGTTAAAGAAAGCAAGTAAGAAGTCACACACCTGTAAGGTCAGGTCACATCCAACTTTAGTAAAGCTCAACAAAGCACACTGTAGATACGGGGTGGTGGTGCGATGTTGGTCTATTAAGTGAAGTGGACCCACATCCCAAAATTCAGGGAGAAATGGAAATTTGATCCTCTTACGGGACTTTAAAGGGGACACCTACTCATGGGTAATAGAGTATAATAAGGAGTATAGTAAGTATAGATTTGATTGCAAAAGTTTAGGTGTTTATTAGGGTAAGGATTCGGATAAATTTAGGGTACAAAAGATGAGTTGGCATAAAGTACAGGATACAAGTTACAAACATGAAACATGGCAATACAACATGCAGAAGATCCACAATCATAGGACTCCAGGTGTGTATAGAGCACACACACAGAGAGTACCTGACGCGTTCCGAGATAAACTCTTCCTCAGGGGTGTGTGATAGGGATCAGCAAGCACAGAGGTATGTCATATTGTGTTGCTTGGGAGGCATGTATTACTGCATTGTATCCATAGAAGCACTCAAAAGGAAGGGGGGGGGGTTTGTTGGGGGGATAAAAAGACACACCACTGGACTTCAGCGGACTGCTCGCCTCCAGTCCACGTCAGGCCCGTGACACCCAAACCCGGCGGGGTGGCCTGAGAAGAGAGCTCCTCAGCAAAGGGCGCCACAGAGTCACCATAGAGGAGAGTAATCCTAGGTAGGCTCCAATCTGGAGAGGGCCGAGAGAAGGCCCATGCAGGCAGGAGACTGCGGGTCTCCAAAGGGAGGGGGTTTTTTCTTATGGTCCGGCCCGGTGAGCAAGTGCAATAATACTGTATGATGCCCCAGACTGTGTGCATCCAGTTCCCTATGAGGGTTGCGGTGCCCCGGGAGGGGTTTTCATATGGTAATGGCAGTCTGGGGGCAGTGGAGGTGAGTGCTCCAACAGGGGGTCCAGGCCAGGAAGGTCCAACCTTGTGGGTGTAGCAGCGGCGTGCAGCGATGTAGAGCTCTACAGAGGATCAAATTTCCATTTCTCAACAAAGCACACTGTAGGCCCACCTCTAATGTTTCATTCAGTACGGGCTTGATCACAAAACAGATAATCTCTTTGATCAAGCCCAAATTGTCTGGGCACAGGTGCACTTTAAAAAGTCCCTACCATGGACTTTTGTCACAGGTTTAGTTCAAACAGTTACACAACCGCTATACAATAGGGTTTGTTCCTAAAGCTGATCTCTGCCAAAACTAAAAGTCCTCCCATGCAGTGAGGCTGTTCCTGCAGTGCAAGTGTTAATCACTCATTTCCATTTAAGGGGACTTGGTACAGTAGTTTTACTTACCTGATGCTCCACTGCTGTTGGATCCTCTACTAGACCGGTCCCTGTATCTTCTTCTCCCCTATGCTCCAGCAGTCTACGGTCCTATGAAGTCATCAACCATTGTAATGTGGATGCAGCCCCACTGCGAGGGAGGTCTTTTAGTGTTCATGGTGTTGGGCTTTAGGGCAATGCATAGCAATGATAGCTACCAATCACAAAGAATCCATTAAAGTAGAATATTCTCTTCAATTTTTATTTCCATGAACTTTGCCAGCCCCCTTTCCCTCTGCATTCCTTTTGTCGCTGCTTTTCTCTGATAAGTGCTTGGAGCCTAGGCAAGCCCCGGTTATCTATGTTCAATGTTTGAGCAGAGCTTGTGTAGTGAAGTCAAGCCACCACATTGGAGCACAGAGTGGTGGTGATCGATGTAAGTCCAAGGGGCTCACTTCTTTTTGTTTTTATGTGTCTGGATGGGTTTGGTTTTTAAGATGTACACTCTTGCTATTGTTCCTCATTAAATTAATTACTACACTATATGCCGTTTTTCCATTTATTGCCTATGGTGTATGTTGAGCAACAAGTAGGAGTGCTACCCTCTGGAGGATGCAATTAAAAGATTCAAGATTTTTTCAGCTATTCTTGCTGCTCATTGATTTGGCAGCTAAAAAGACGCTGAGTGTGCATTGCATGCGGGTGGAGGCTGAGGTTTGAAGCACTTTTTCTGCACTTTATTCACGTGGCTGGCTTAGAGTGGATTTTATCTAGCAGCATTACGCTATATGTTCTTCTAAGTAGGCCCTCGCCACCTATTGCCGGCAACGGCACCGTCTGAATCGGTGCGACACTCCAATTCCCAAAAGAAGTTCCTGCGCTACTTTTGGCGACTTTGGGGGCGATTTCAATAGACATTTGTGCAGGGACCCGCACAGAGGTCTCTGAAATCGCTTCCGAAGTCGGACTGACATGCGGGTTTGAAATCGGGCGAATTCAGCTGAACTCGCCCGATTTCAAACCCACATCAGTGTGAACCAAGGCTTAGGGTGTGTGACTGGTTTGAATTATCAGAAGTTGCCTCCAATATTAACATCTTATCAACATCGTATATGTGTTTACACTGCACTTAAGTGAGCAGCCTGTTTTTCTGGTGAACGTGCAATACAGCCATGCTAGAGCACAGAAGAATTTTCACTTGGATATTTATCTGGTGGCCTTTTTTGTGGATTATTCATTTGTTTATTTATTATATTTGGCTGGTCTGATGAATTTGAAATCCAGCGGATGGATGCATAATGTAATCACAGTTTTGTTTATTCAAATCACTGAATTTCACACATGATTTAATTTTTTGTTCACTTGTATTGTATAGTATTTGGAGCACTGCAAGTTATATGATTTTCTATGTTCAATGTTACTTCTAGACAAAAAAAATAATGTAATATCATAGATAGTTAACAAAGCTGAAGATTTTCCCATACACCTTGCTCGTCTTTAACATGGAAATCAGTTCAGGTGATTAAGACGTGCGTGCGGTTCATGTGTAGGCTTCATGTGTAGGCTTGTTTTTTTTATGCAGATAAGGTGGGTGTTATGCCAAACAGTGCACAGCAGCATAGGAACATACACAACATCCATTTGTTTGCAGGTTGCTTCATCAATCTCTTTTAGGCCTCGCCATTTCTTGTTATATAAAGACAAGATCAGCATTACACTTGCAGGGAACAGATGGAGTATAGCATCATGCTAGGAAAACAACAGAAAGATTCTACAGTGTGAAGTAAATTTTCTCTTCGCTTTGTATTTTTGCAATCATCAACTGTAAGAAATCTAGGCGATAGAAACTTTTATAAAGGTTTTTTTTTTTTTTTTTTTTGAAGTGTACTTTTGGCAGGACATCATATTTATTCCTGTATTTGTCTTTTTATGAGGAATATATATAACTAGATCTTGACAAATTCAGGTGTTGGGCCCAGTGTTTTGGCCTTCTGGCATTTTTCACTTTCTGTACCCTGTGATCATGTTGGAGCATGATGTTCTTTGAGCTGAGACCAGCTCAATTCTTAACTAAATTTATAGTACAGGAAACAGTAGGTGAAGGCACATAATTGTATATCTGTGCATAAGAGCCAAGCCAGTCTCTGCATTTCCAATCAGTCAAGGTGTACAAAAAATAGATTTTGTAAATCAAAAAATACACATGCCAGAAGGCACGGCACCTGGATTTGTCACGCATTGTGTTGAACATATTTGTCCCACAAGAAATGAAGCACACCTGTCTAATTTTTATATTAAAAAAAAAACAAAAAACGTCCATGCCAGAGGCTGGTAAAATAGGGCCTGGCACTCAAATTTGGAAAACGCTTGTATATAACAGTAACATCTACTATACATGAGAAGATCAGCATTCTGAAGGAACTATATTTGTCCTATTAAGAGTTGAGGAACAAGTGAATACCGTAAATGCCATACTCTGTTATCCATAGCAACTAAATTCAATATTCCACTAGAAAAATGAATGAAAATGAAAATATTCCACTAGAAAAATCAGTTGCCAACTGATTTCAATAACGAGTCACTCCAAACCTGATGCAGTCAGCAAAGTGATAAAAAGGGAAAGGTAGACCATATGTAAAGACCACATTAAATAAATGATCAAGGGGCTAGCAGAAAAACAACATAAATCAGGAAAATCTCTTTCAATCATTACCATAATAATGTAATTGTAAATCTTTTGAAACCTACAGCTTTCATGCAATGAAGTTTTAGGCACTTTTGTGATATAGAGTAACAACGCTCTGTCACTGTCTCTCAATTGACAAGATGTTGTCACCCTGTCACTACTATAAGAGGCCATGCCGATGATCATTGTGAAGTGTTGTCAACACCAAGACACCTGCCCTAAGAAAAGGCATGCAGCTGCTGCTGGAGCGCATGCATGTAGACAGAAAGCCAGAAATCAGAGACATACAAAAAAAAAAAAGGATGGAAAAAGGGTGAAAACAGTATTTTCCAAAAAGGGGGGGGGGGGCAGTTATTATAATACAAATGATACAAAACATCAAATGTCAACCAGTTAAGGATTAGATTTACTTGGTGCTTATTTATTAAAGCAAGGAAAAGAACGATGACGATGGCCAAAAGGGTGACAATGGCCACTTCAGTGATTTCCAGCTTCCAGGCGCATCAGCCAGGTATGTTATACACATAGTTACATTGGTCCAGGGTGTACTAAAAAAATATACCATACAGTACCTGAAATTCAACTTTTAAGAAGAATGCTCAATTCAATTTTTTACAGTATTCTGTCCCCCAGGGGACAGTATAGATGTAGTACTTTGTCCCATGTTCCTACATGCTTTTTCAACCTCCCATCCTGCATTTCTCTTGCTGCCACTTATCCAGTGACGGCTCGTCCATACAGGGCGCAGGGGCCGACCCCTTAATCCATGCACCCGACCTTTAATTTAAATGCTGGGCGCCGGACGCATGGATCCCAATGGGAGGTTTTTTCTTTTTAGAAGCACATGATTAGAGCCTGAGGCTCTAATTGGCTTCAAAAAAGGGTGGGCTTGGGGTGCAGAGCTCCTCATATACATTATGCTGTTAAACAGAATTTTTAGGAGCCAGTTGTTACTCAAATTAAAACTTGTTTTCTCTAGCTTATGATGGGAAGCAAGAATTTGCTGTAGCTTTTTATATATTAGTTCTGCTATGATCACATCTCTTTTCCAAACAAGTGTTATGATCTTATGGTTCTAAAAGTTGCATTCTGTGCTTGTATTGTTGATAGGAAGCTGGCTACAATTCTCCCTAATGTACTTCAGTCAGTGAACTAACATTTCCTAAGGCATGATTTTATTATGTTATTGGCTGCAGCATTTTACTGCTATATACAGTGCCAGTGTAAACTGAAGGTTTAAGCAATGCAAGCAGTGAAACCAGCCCTGAGGAGTGAAAATTCATTTTTCCTTTTTTTTTTTTTTTTTTTAAGCTTTCATAATAATAGGTTGTCTGCATAATTTACAAAGACATCTATTGTTACATTTCTAACTTCATACTCAATGCGTTTTACTCTTTTCTAACCCCACAGTCAATGCCTGACACTTTACCATGTTTGTATACTTCATACTTTGGGCTTTGAGCACTTTTTGTAATCTTCTGGTGCTGCAGGGGTCACTACAACCCACTGGACCTGTCACAGGCACTTGTCTTTTCTGCTCCCTCCTCCATTCATAGAATCCGTACCATATATTCCAGCAATGAAAAGTACTTTATGAATGGAGGACGGTTGGTTCATTAAAAGCTCCAGCTCCTCCATTTATAGAGCACTGTTCATTGCGGGAAGCTATAGTACAGCTTTTTAAAATGGAGCAGAGGAGGGGTAAGGGCAGGCATAGTTGGCACTCTTGACGAGTACCTATGACAGGTCCAGCTGCTTATATTAAGCCGCACAACACCATAAAATTACTGCTGCAAGTGTAGTTGGGGGTGGAGCAGAGGACTGAAGATTTAAAGGAAGTGAACAGCCGTCAGCATAGGGGACACTTGTCATTCAATGTAAGTACTGTCCTTTGTACTGATTTAACAAATAAAATCAATTAAACCTAAGCTTTAAGTGTACAAAAACCCCCAAACTATTACTATCTTTCAATATAGTTAGTGTCATGTTCCACTATTTATAGCTTTGGAATGTCTATTCCATGCGACTAATAAGCCAATGAAAAAATATAAAATGTCCATCATTCCATTCTTGTTAAACACAGCAAAGATATTAATCCTGAAATATTGGAAATGAAAGAAAACACCAACTATGTTGGAAAGGTTTAGAGAGGTAGATAGATCCAGGTTAATGGAAGAGTTGATACATCTACAAAATGATTACTATTCAAATTTTCACGAAACTTGGATTAGTTGGTTTGAGTTTAAACAGTCCTTGGTTTACATGTGATATGTAGGTAATGAAAACACTTTGGAGGAAGGGAGAGAGGAAGCATTGGAGGAATCCCCATAATATGTAAAAGAGATAGCGGATGGGAGTTGGGTTAAGGCCGGTTAGGGTTCTCTCCCCCCCTCCTTTTTTTCCCCTTCCCCTATCATCCCCTTTATGGTGAAGAGTCAATGGGTAGGCTAATTTATAACACTTCACAAGATATATAAAGAGATACACGCTTAATTATCCAGGATAGTGTTTGTTTTTTTCCCACTGATAATAAAATGCCCACAATAGACCTAAATTGGTAAAAAGAGGGTCGGAGGTGTTAAGGGGTAGGATAAGGGAATATGGCATGGGAAGGAAAGGGAAGAATCATGGGGGAACATGAAAGTATTTTCCCCCATCTTTCTCCCCCTTAATATCACAAATGGTTTGTCTTTGGTTTGACCTTTTGATTTTGATCACGTCAAAAACACATGTAGTAAGGGGTGGCAGGGATTGATAGAGGGGGGAGAAGAAAGGAGGGATGGAGTGAGGATGTGAAAGGTAAGGATAAAAATGAGGGTGGGAGGGGTTAAGGGGTAGGGCAAGGGAATATGGTGTGGGACAGAAAAGGAAGAATTATGGGGGAAGATGACAATATTTTCCCCCATTTTCTCCCCCTTAATAACACAAATTAATTGCTTTTGGTTTGATTTTTTATTTTAATCACATCATAAACACATGTAGCAAGGGGTGGCAAGGATTGATGGAGGGGGGAGAAGAAAAGGGGGGATGGGATGAGGATGTGAAAGGTATGAATCAAGTAGAGAGGCATGGTAACCCTTATGCTGCGTACACATGAGCGGACTTTTCGACCGGACTGGTCCGACAGACTATCCGACGGACTTTTGACGGACTTCCAACGGACTTTCCGAATGAACAGACTTAATTACACACAATCACACCAAAGTCCGACGTATTCGTACGTGATGACTAAAATAAGGAAGTTGATAGCCAGTAGCCAATAGCTGCCCTAGCGTCGGTTTTTGTCCATCGGACTAGCATACAGATGAGCTGACTTTTTGATAGGAACTGGGTCCGGCGGATTTCCAACGTAAAGATTTGAAACATGTTCCAAATCTAAAGTCCATCAGATTTTTCGACCGAAAAAGTCTGCTGCAGGTCCGATGAAGCCCACACACGTTCGAATTGTCCGTCGGACCAGTCCAGTCGAAAAGTCCACTTGTGTGTACACGGCATTAGATCCATCTGGGAGAAAAATTATTGGATTTTATAAAATTTCTTTTTTTTTTCTTTCTTTTTGGGGGGAGTCTCCACCTCTCATGAGGCTTCTTTTCTTCTCATCGGGGAATAAATATGATATGTTAGGGCAATAAAAGAAGGCCATTGGATATACACCATTTTTCTGTTATGTTTGTAATAGTATGAATGTATTGTATGAGATTTAATAGTTTTTTTTATATTTGCTTGTTTTATGATTGTTGCCTTGATGTTTATTGTGATGTGCTGTATTTGTTATTTTTTTCTTCTTAAAGTGAATAAAAAATAATTGAAAGCACTATTTATACTTTTCAAGGAGAAGTAGGGCCAAAGCTTTTTGGGCCCTACTTCTGTTGGTCACAGGAGTACACTTAGTTCTGCACTCCTGTGACTGGGCTCCAATCTGCTGTTGGCTGACGTCACTCAACTGGTTCATACTCTGGAGTGATCCTGACTTTGATGTTGGGATCCACCCAGTTGCCTGATCAGCAGTTGGCTGAGCCAGCTGTTCCCACCCCCTCCACAGCCCAGCGCTCCAGTGAGTACTGGAGAGGCAGAGCACAGTGTGGTAACTGACAGTCACTGACTCTCTGATCACTAAAGACAGAGAACTAAGCATTCTGCAGTCTTTGATCCCTCAGTTCTCAGTCTTAGAGTCAGCAGGGGACAGATGCAGCATTACAGAGATGCTGCATCCACCTAGAGGAGTATGTATGATTGGTATTTTGAAATCCCACACTCCTCTTTTAAGCAAATCATTTTTCTTTGTGAACCTGTTGCATTGTATATTACTGGAATATCCTGCCAGTAACAGTTCTCTTTCTTGCAGGCTGACAATGCTAAGCCACTGCCTCGAAATTAGCAGCAACATTGTCAGCTTGCTGTGCAGTCCATCAGTTGGATGGCCCATCAGGTCTATAGGATAGGCAGCCCAATGACCACATATCGTAAACTGACAGCACTGCTTCTACTTGTGTGGCAGCAGCCTAACATTGTCATCTGCTAAGCTGACATCCTGAGAAGGAGGAGTGACCACATACAAGTCCAATTTTTTTTATTCTTCCACATGGGTATTACTGTTAAACCATGGAAATCAGTTGGCGCATTTTCACAAAAGCAGTTTTATTTTCTAAAAATTACAGATTACATACAACAGTTCTTAAAAGAAAACCAGTCACTAAACAAATGGTCTTTGAAAGAATACTTCAATGAGAAGTACTAGTCTCTCAACTCCTCTGCTGCATACTAGCTAAATCTATTCTTAAATAACATCATACTCTAAAGTCTAGTATTGCTATTTTGCTTTGGGCCAGGTTCTCTTTAAGAGCCGTCCAAATGAAAATATGGATGGTCCATGTTTCCAAGCATCCCAACCATTTATATGAAATAAAGTCCTACTGAATATTTATGGATAGAGTTAAACCGAGTTTGTCTCAAGCGTAATACCCGCCTCAAGTAAAAGCCGCCAACTTACTAGATTCAGGGCAATGATGTCACTTGCAGTGAGGTCGAGTTTGTTGAATTCTGGATTGTGTCTGTATGTCAGAGAATGGCGAATACCATTAGAGAAAGGCAGATTCATCCATCTCTCATTATGAGTGGGTGGGTGGGTTGGCTCAATGGCACTTTAAGAAAAAGTTCTTTAAAAGTAATTTGGATTACATTTGCTCAGTGTTGGTCATCGTCTCAGAGCTCTCGCAATATATTTAAAAAAGGGGGTAATTTGACAAATTCTGCTTCCGCCCTTACAGAGATGGTAAAATGTCAAACATTTGCAGTCTGAACTAATTGTATTTTTCTCTGTCGTAATGGCAAAGCTCCCTGCTTGATAAACACTCTGCTTGAAGCAATGTTAATAAAGAAGACTCACTCGCAGCTAATGTATATTTATCATTTTTGTTCAAATATAAGGAGATAAAATGGCAAATGTGCATAATTTCTGAATATTATGCACTGTGCCTAGATTGCCTGCTCCCTCTTTTAACCCTTTCGGCCTCAAAAAGTAAACTGTGCATTTGTCATCATGAAGCAAATGTGGAAAGCTATTTTTTTTTAATAAGGATTTATTTGTTGTATATTTAGATACATAAGCATCTATTATGCAGATATATACTAACATATGTATCATATTATTTTATTAAGAAAAAGCCACTGAAATAATATAATGCTAATGTTACCCATGTATTATTCCGTATGGTTCTTTTTGCCTGTGGCCTGGTTTTATTTAATTAGACAAAGTGCAGCTCCCTCAGCTACTAATCAGAATCCTCATATTATACTAAATGCTCTAAACTAGCTTTTCTTAAACTTTTTACCATGAAGGAATCCTTATAATAACGTTCAGGTTTAAGGAAACAACTCTTCATATCTACATTAGCACAAGCAGCTAGTTGAGGAAGGAATGTTGTCTACTTAGCATACATGACACCCAAGGCAGCTGTATGCAACAACATCATTTGCAGTAACAATAATAAAATGAAACAATAATAATGATGACCAGAAAATGTAGACAGTGAAAATTGTAATGTTCCCTCACATTGGTGATCGGTGGAAAAGTGCTCACTTGCATTGGTGATCAGTGGAAATATGCTGAATTACATTGATCGTCAATGGAGAAATTGCCCTTTACAGTGGTAATTAATGGAGAAATGCCCCTTTACACTGGTGATCAGTATAGAAATATCCCCTTATATTGCTGATCAGCTGTCCCCTTACATTGGTGATCAGTGGAGAATGCCCTCTTACAATGAGGATCAGTATAGAAATGCACCTTTACATTGGTGATTGGTGGAGAACTGTCCCCTTATGTTGGTGATCAGTGGGGAAATGCCCCCTTACATTGGTAGTTATTGGAGAAATGCCCCCTTACATTTGTAATTAATGGAGAAATGCCCCCTTACACTGGTGATCAGTGGAGAGATGCCCTCTTACATTGGTGATCAGTATAGAGATGCCCCCTTACATTGGTGGTGAGTGGAGAGATGCTCTATTACATCAGTGGTTAGTGGAGAAATGCCCCTTACATTGGTGGTCAGTGGAGAAATGCCCCTTACATTGGTGGTCAGTGGAGAAATGCCCCTTACATTGGTGGTCAGTGGAGAAATGCCCCTTACATTGGTGGTCAGTGGAGAAATGCCCCCTTACATTGGTGGTCAGTGGACAAATTACTCCTTACATTGGCGGTCAGTAGAGAAATGCTTTTATGCATTGGTGATCAGTGGAAAATCCCCTCTTATGCCCCGTACACACGGTCGGACTTTGTTCGGACATTCCGACAACAGAATCCTAGGATTTTTTCCGACGGATGTTGGCTCAAACTTGTCTTGCATACACACGGTCACACAAAGTTGTCGGAAAATCCGATCGTTCAGAACGCGGTGACGTAAAACACGTACGTCGGGACTATAAACGGGGCAGTGGCCAATAGCTTTCATCTCTTTATTTATTCTAAGCATGCGTGGCACTTTGTCCGTCGGATTTGTGTAAACACGATCGGAATTTTCGACAACGGATTTTGTTGTCGGAAAATTTTATATCCTGCTCTCAAACTTTGTGTGTCGGAAAATCCGATGGAAAATGTGTGATGGAGCCTACACACGGTCGGAATTTCAGACAACAAGGTCCTATCACACATTTTCCGTCGGAAAATCCGACCGTGTGTACGGGGCATTACTCTGGTGATCAGTGGAAAAATACCCCCTTACATTTGTGGTCAATGTCCCCTTACATCAGTGATCACTGGAGAAATGCCCCTTTACAATGGTGATGAGTGGAGAAATGTCCCCTTTCATTGATGGTCAGTGGAAAAATGACTTCTTACATTGGTGGTTGGTGGAGAAACCCCCATTTTTCATTGGTAGAAAGTGAAATGTTCCCTTACACTGGTGGTCTGCATATTGCCTCTTACATTGGTGGTCAGTGCAGTGCTTCCTTTTATTTGTAATCAGATGGCTAGAAATATCACAGATGTTCGAAATTGCTTTTTGCTTGGGGCATCTCTAGTAACCTCTGGAGGAACCTTTGGATTCCACAGAACCTTGTTTGAGAAAGGTGAAATCTCTAGATATGTGTTAGGTTGCCTGTTATTACACAGGAAGCTAGGGAATAAAAATGTAACATGAGGAGGGCCAAACCTCCAATAGTTAGGGGTGTTTCTAATGCAGATTAAGATATTCTAGGATTGACCAGTCACCATGACAATCTTCACCTACCACTACTCCTGTGCAAATGACAGGACCTTGTGCTGCTGGAAGATATGCAACATATATATGCCTATATTTTGTTTAATACAGCTTCCCTTTAAATCAAGCAGAATATTTGAAACCAGGTAGCGTAGTTGTAGAATATTTAGGAATAGTATTTTTTCTTACCATTACAGGTGGTCTGGATTTAAAGCTACCACAAGGGATTTGCAGTGCTGCAGATCTCAAACGATGGGGCTTTGATAACAAAACAAACAATTCATAGCTCTTTTATGAGCTGGCAAGAAATGCTGCAGTAAAAAAAAAAAAGAGTATTCTGCAGCTGTGTTGTGTGTTGTTGCAGTGTACTATTTTTTAAATAGCCCTAAAAACCATTGCTGGGTGAATGTCCTTCTAAATAAACCCTGTTTCCCCTAATTCATTTCAAGCACATGTTAGCATTAGGCTAGGTTTGCACCTAACTGCAGTGTGTTAAAGCATGAATATTTTTTCACATGTTAATTTGTGCTGCATTAGGCAGACCATTCAAAATAAGCGGGCTGGCACACACCTCAATGACCCAGAATCTGGACCTCATTTGACAGTGCTGTTTTGCTGTCGGCAAGGTGCATGGGAGTGGCATACAGAATGAATGGCACTGCATTGCATTGCAACAACACGAAAAGGAACATAAATGTTTCCACACTGTAACAATGTTAACAGGGCCATAGTGCACATTGATGGTTTGGCCCATTAGCTTCAAATCCCAGCATATTGGGGCTCATATGCAACGTACAGCCACACTGCCATCAAAATCTATGGCAGGCTGAAATCTGTGGCAGATGGGTGCTGTACAAGCAGTACTCATGATTAGAACTGTATGCATTCCTGGACGAGAAAGAATCCTATTTTCGGGGCATACACCTCTCAACAATTACAGCGCTAAACTGAGCAGTGCTTGGTACAGAGTCCAGCCATGTCCAGCCCCTACATATTTCAGCATGTCATAGATTTTGACAGGCAGCTGACACCAGGGTTTCGACACTGTATATGTACCTCCCAGGTGCACAAAAACACTGGGATTTGACGCTGATGGGCCAAACTGCCTATGTACATTGCATGTAAACTTAGTATCATGTATATTGGCTAATACTTTTATACATGACACTGTGTCTTAGCTCAATATACAGTCCTGTCATGGTACAGTACCTTGGAAAAGTATTCACCCCCTGGGCATTTTTCGTGTTTTGTTGCCTCACAACCTGGAATTAACATGGATTGTTTGAGGATTTGCATCATTTAAATTACAGAACATGCCCACAACTTTGAAGATGTTTTTTTTTTTATTGTGAAGCAAACAACAAATAGGACAAAATAACAGAAAAAGTCAATGTGCATAACTATTCACCCCCCTAAAGTCAATACTTTGTAGAGCCACCTTTTGTGGCTTTTTCCAAGTCGCTTTGGATAAGTGTCTATGAGCTTGCCATATCTTACCACTGGGATTTTTGCCCATTCCTCCTTGCAAAACTGCTCCAGCTCCTTCAAGTTGGAATAGTTTGCGCTTGTGAACAGCAATCTTTAAGTCTGACCACAGATTTTCAATTGGATTAAGGTCTGGGCTTTGTCTGGGCCATTCCAACACATTTACATGTTTCCCCTTAAACCACTCAAGGGTTGCTTTAGCAGTGTGCTTGGGGTCATTGTCCTGCTGGAAGGTGAACCTCCGTCCTAGCCTCAAATCACAAACAGAGTGGTACAGGTTTTGCTCAAGAATATCCCTGTGTTTAGCACCATCCATCTTTCCCTCAACTCTGACCAATTTCCCAGTCCTGACTGCTGAAAAACATCCCCACAGCATGATGATGCCACCACCATGTTTCACTGTGGGGATGGTGTTCTTTGGGTGATGTGATGTGCTGGGTTTGTGCCAGAGAGCGTTTTCTTTGATGGCCAAAAAGTTAAATTTTAGACCAGAGCACCTTCCTCCATACATTTTGGGAGGCTCCCACATGCCTTTTCGCAAACTCAAAACATGCCATTTTGTTTTTTCTGAAAGTAATGGCTTTCTTCTGACCACTCTGCCATAAAACCTAACTCTATGGAGCGTACGGCTTATTGTCGTCCTATGTACAGATACCCCAGTCTCTGCTGTGGAACTCTGCAGCTCCTCCAGGGTTACCTTAGGTCTCTGTGCTGCCTCTCTGAATAATGCCCTCCTTGCCCGGTCCGTGAGTTTTGGTGTGCGGCCATCTCTTGGCAGGTTTGCTGTTGTGCCATGTTCTTTCCATTTGATTATGATAGATTTGATGGTGCTCCTAGGGATCATCAAAGATTTGGATATTTTTTTATAACCTAACCCAGACTTAAACTTCTCAACAACATTATCCCTTACTTGTTTGGAGAGTTCCTTGGTCTTCATGGCAGTGTTTGGTTAGTGGTGTCTCTTGCTTAGGTGTTGCAGCCTCTGGAACCTTTCGAAAAGGTGTATATGTAATGACAGATCATGTGACACTTAGATTGCACACAGGTGGACATCATTTCACTAATTATGTGACTTCTGAAGGTAATTGGTTGCACCAAAGCTTTTTTTGGGCTTCATAACAAAGGGGGTAAATACATACGCACATGCCAACTATCAGTTTTTTATTTCTGAAAAATAGTTTTATATGTATGTATTTTTCTAATTTTACTTCACCAACTTAGACTATTGTGTTCTGATCCATCACATATAATTCAGATTTAAAAAACATTGAACTAAAGGCTGTAATGTGACAAAAGAGGTAAAAAGCTAAGGGGGTGAATACTTTTTCAAGGCCCTGTATATTTACTAAAATGAATTGTAAAATGATATTTGCATGTTTAATACTGCTTTAATGCAGCCAAGACAATATTAATAGGTAAAACATGCAGAATGGAAAAACAATACCAACCAGTCAGTATTCATCTCTCATTGTACTGAATTGGATGACAGAAACTGGTTGTTGTGTGTTACTGCACTTTTTGCCTTTACAAGCGATTCCAAGATAAAAGTAAAACCAATTGGTGAACTAATGCTATCCAGCAAACACTGCAATGGTGCTAAATTCAAATAGTTAATTGAAGCAGAAGTTTATCAGGGAAGTACTCAATGAACACTATAAAGCCATATCTCGTAAGAACCTTGAAAAATGCATAGTTTGAATTCTGTGCGCGTTCTAGTTGAAATATGTCCGGCTATTATCAGTTGCACCATGCAATTCATGGTGCCATTCAGACCCCCCCTTGCTATCTACGTCCTGTGAGATCACCAGGGTAGATGGGGAGACATGCTCAACTGAGGATTAAGGCAGGCCATAGATGATGCGACTTTCTTTTTTGCAACACAGTCATGTTGATGAGGGAATCCTTCCCGATGAGCTACTATGTTCTCCTGGCGAGCCGTCCCTGCCAGGAAAACACCATAATTATTGCTAGCGGCTATAGCTGCTGGCAATAATTTATTGCATGTTAGAAATCTGACATACTGGTTGTTCCTAAATTGATCGATGGATTGACTTGAGTACAATCAGCCCGCCCATACATGGATCAAATCTTAGTCGGTCCCTGCTGAACTGGCAGAATTTCCAACCATCTATGGCCAGCTTAAGCCTTTCATATCTGTTAGTATTGGATTTCATTTCAGGGAGAGCCTTGGACATCATGTGCCCACCTACTGCTTTGTGAATGAAAAAAAAAATGATTACAAACTCTAAAAGAGATTGCCTTAAGAAAGAGATAAGCTCAGAAATCATTATATTGAAAGTTATTTTCATCTTTTTGAATAACTTGATGCTTGTCTTTTACTTTGGTAACGGTGACAGTGAATTTCCACTTTAATTTTTAGACTGCCATGATAAAAATATTGGAGCTTCCATTGCTGACTTTCTTCTGAAAATCCTAATTGCCTGGCTTTTTGCAAACTTGATGGTCAGTAAAAAGATCATTATTGTTTCCCTAAGTGCCGGTTCACACAGAGGCAACCTGTCAGGCGACTTGTCAGCCTGACAAGTCGCGCTCCATTCTGTAGCATGGAACCATTCTAATTGGAGCGACTCAAGACGCTTCAACTTAGAACAAGGTTCCTGTACTACTTTGGGGCGACTTCAGAGCGGCTTGTGTTGACTTCTATTATAGAAGTCGTTTGCAAGCCGCGCTGAGATCGCGCTGTGCGGGGCAGCTTCAGAGTCGGACGACTTTGAAGCTGCCCCTGTGTGAAGCGGCACTAAGATGACTACTTTACACTAAAATTTATATTTCAGAAAGACCAGTATGCACATAAAAGTATTGAGAAACTGGTACATTATATATGGCTTGTATTTTGCTGGCAGTTAAAATTAGCTACTTATGCCGTGTACACACAACCATTTTTTCCGTCAGAATAACCTCTGACGGTCTTTCCGACGGAGTTCCGCTGAAACGGATTTGCCTACACATGATCATACCAAAGTCTGTTCATTTAGAACGCAATGACGTACGACGGGACCAGGAAAAGTAAGTTCAATAGCCAGTAGCCAATAGCTGCCCTTGTGTAATTTTTGGTCCGTCGGAATAGCATACAGACGAACGGTTTTCCCGATAGGAATTGATCCCATCAGAAAGATTTAAAACATGTTCTATTTCTAGGTCCGTCAGAATTTTTGAAAAATAAAGCCCACACACGATCGGAATATCCGATGAAATGATTCCTTCGGACCTTTTCTGCCGGAAAGTCCGGTCGTGTGTACGCGGCATTAGCCTTACCAACCCCCTGGATCTTGAGGAACTTATGTATGAAGAATGTGCTAAAAAGAATGTGCACATTTTAGTAAAAGGGGGAAAGGTCTGATTTAAAGTAGGTCAAACGTTTGTTAGAAAAGGGGTAAAATGCACCTGTCAATTAATTCTGAATGAACTCACATTTCAGACTGATGTCATGAGCAGACTCATTAACACCCAAAGCCTGTCAACAAAGCCCTATCACTGTTAAAGTGGTTCCAAAGGCTGAAAGTTTTTTACCTTAAAAATAAAAAACCTTCAGTGTGCAGCTCCCCCTCAGCCCCGCCCCCCCCCCCCCCCCTATACTCACTCAATCCCAATCAAGTGGAGTGCATGAGAGCAGAAGGCCTCCTGGATTTCTTCCTTCTCTTTGGCTGTGACCCAGCAGCGGGAGCCATTGGCTCCCACTGATAGCAATCACAGCCAGTAAGGAGAGGAGGGAGCGGAGCGGGACCTCAGTGAGACACACAGAGGCAGCTCAGGAGCGAGCACAACACACGAGTGCTCTCAGAGCAAGCAGCTTGCTATAGGGGCACTCAGCAGGGGAAAGGGCCAGGAGCACTGGTGGGAACCCGGAGAAGAAGAGGATTGGGCTGCTCTGTGTAAAACCATTGCACAGAGCAATTAAGTATAATATTTTAATAGAATTTTTCTTTAACCTTTACAAACTCTAAGAGTTATTGCAGATATAATATCAATATTCCGTTTAATGTTTCTTCCATCACCACCGCCAATGACCCAATAATGTTCAAAAAACCTTATACATTATTGTAATATTACAGTACTTCAATAGCATTAGTTGTGCAGTGGCAATACCATCACTTGGCCGTGATTCATCTTCTTTGTGTTCGTTGGTTATAACATTTCTCAGAAGGCTCTTTGCCGCGCCGTGTAGTTGTGCCCTATGCAGCTCTAAAGTAGTTTCGTAGATGAGACTCTGCTAATGCAGGAGTCTAACCACATAGATAGATGTATTTATCAGTGAGAATAAATGAGTTTTCCAAATTCACAAGCCATTAAAAATATAGACAGCTTAGTAAATATGCAAGTGGCGGAACGCCAGGACATTCGTTGGCAGCAATAGGAACTTGCTCCAAGCAGTCTGCAGACTAAACACAGCAGCCGCATCTCTGCAGCATCTCCTCACTTCTTTTGTTTGGCTTTCATTGCTAATGATACTCTTGGCACATCTGACCTACAGTAGTTCTGTTTAATTGTAAAACAAATCAAGTTTCTCCAGTGTGGGATTATGTATGCAAATCATAAAGTGAAGATAGGAAGGTTGTTTTGAAGATTAAATGGATGTTAGCTGAAGCTTTTGTGCTCCGTATCTGCAAGCTGCGGCGTGCTGCTCATCACCTGTAGTCTGCCACGTTTGGCCTTGTCTAGCTTTAGAGAAGTTAAATAGTCTCTGTGAAATATTAAGCACTAAGGCTTCGCTTATTGTAACCTCATAACCAGCAATAGTGTCAAATGGCTATGGATAAAATAATAACGCTGTCTGAAGGAGAGGTGTGCCGTGATTGTGCAAGCTGTCAGCCTTGACGTAACGGTGACCCACACACTGAAAATAATTGGTAAGCTGATGATTTTGTGGATTGTTGCTAAGTGTCCTAAGGGTTTGTAGATGCCAGGTTATGTCAAGTAGGGTTAGTTGAAGAGACGGATCTACGGGGAGAGTGTAAACCTCTGAAGGCTAGGAAGCTTGATGAAGTGAGACGAAAATTCAAGACAGTGGAATGATAGCAGCAGAGTGAATGTACGCTAGGGCACAAAATGACAGTCTTTCTTTTCTCTCATTGCTGTTTTAGATTCTAACATTGTAGACTTGCAATTGCTAGTTGTAAAACTAACAATGTGTCTTTGATTCTGCTAATTATTAGGTATGTGAGTATTAAGATGCAAGTTTGGACATCCGCTGATCTTGCTAGTACAGTGAGTAGGAAGAACCCAGATTTAAGAGGCACACTCCCTGTGTACCTTGGCCTAGGGTTTATTTTAGGGAATTACATTTTGGAAATACCAAGTCCCTGTGCTGAATTCTTACCTGACTGCTTTATCAAAGTTATCTGTTGTTATTCTACTATTTACTTATTTTGCCTTTGGATAAAATATGCCGTCCTTATAGGAACACTTGAAGAATTAGTTGGATCCTTGGGATGGCAATTCGACTCAATTTCACATGTGTCTATGATGGAGCTCTGCCAAGAGCCTCTTCTGGCCTCAGGGCAGAGCCAAAACACGTGATGTCTGGGTGGCAGCTGAGTACAGCTGCAGCTCGCTAGCATTGCAAATTGGAATGTCCACTGGCCGTCATATTGCCTAAGATGATCTCTAGATAGGACTGCAACCTGGCATGTGACTGTACTTCATACTACATAATCATAGTATGCAATCATGCTCGCAATAACTGATAAAGATTCATCTACTATATTCGTTTTTACAGAAATAAGATTAATTTTTCCAAGTCCGGCAAGTTACATCTGAACAATGATTGTATTTTTTATACACACCCCCAACCTCTCTGAACATCACCTGGTCAACCATTATAACAAAAAAAAAATCATTGAAAGGGTTTGGATTTTTTTTATCCCATCACCAATGCTTTTCTCCCAAGATAGGCTGGTTGTCAGAGATGTCTAGTAGTCCTATTCCTAATTTGTCTAATTTGTGAATTTATTTATTCATCAATAGTCTTAGACAAGCAAGCAAGTTTCACTGATCCAATCTTTAAGCAGTCAGTGTATATGTCCATATCCAGCTACAATTTTATGTCTGAAGGTAGGTCCATATTTTAAAATTACAACTTCACTTTAGTGTTTATACTCATGGTGGTCTGCAGCTATTCGGAAGAGTATGGCCTCAGCCATAGAAATAAATGGAGTGAGTGGCACACATGTGCAGTAGAACCTTAGTGTAGTCAGGACTTTTTTCTTCAAAGGCTGTGCGTCACCGAGCAGTTCACACAGTAAATAAGTGAAGATCGGGTATTAGGGTATTTATTTAGGTAGGTGCTGCCACTTGGACGCTGTCCGTCCCTGTTCTCCATTTCAGGGACAAATCAGGGCAGAATCTTTGCCTCAATTTGGCCCTGAAATGGAGCCAAAGATGCACAACGTTTCTGTCCAGTGCACTCCGCAGCTGCAACGGAGATATGCGAACCGGCTCCATAGGGATCCAGTCACAAAATCCACATCTAATCCGCATAGGTGTGAACCCGGCCTTAAAGGACAACTAAATTGTTTGCAAACCAAACCACGGCACATTGGTCGTTATTTTTTTGCAGCCAGAGCCATCCAGGTAACTTGGCAAAGGCAACCTACATGTGCTTTTTTTCTTTTTAAGAACAGTTATGCTTTTAAAGTGGTTGTAAACCCTTGCATATACCCAGTAAAGTGACTGGCCTCCGGTAATACACAGAGATGAAGCAAATCCTACTACATAAGTTGTACTTGTCTATCGGCAGCCCTCTCTTCTCTACATCTGTTCAAAGTTCTGAATTATAAAGCTTGTCTGAGAAAGAGAAAAAAAAGGGGATGGAGAGCTAAAGTTACACTCTACAGAGTTCAGTGAGGAGAGTTCTGAAAGCTGATTGGAGGGAAGGGACACACACCTCGTCACACAGCACACAGGAACAAAGCTGAGGCTGTCAATCTGTTGGAGGTCCCTGCCCTGTCACCTTTTTTCTCTTGGTGTCAGGAAAACTTGTCAGAAGTGATTCATGCTAATAGCAGACGACCAGAGCTGCAGACAAAAATTACATTTGGTGCTCTTAATTGAGACAAGTACACACTGTACAAGGATATGCTTTGTTCATATTTCATGTTTGAAGTTTACAATCACTTTAAGTACACCTAGACTTGGATATATGTTTTGTTATATGCATGCATGTTTAATAATCTGAAAGTTTAGCATATACTGGCAATTATTATCAAAAACATGACAGTACACCTCAATACCTTAATCTGGCACTTCCCAGTAAATTAGCATCAATCTATGTAGAGCAGAAAAAATAGATACAGTACATAATAAATAAATAAATGATTGATACATTGTGAATTAAAACCCAAAAACAGTTAATAAATAAATAAATGTGTAAAAAGTCCTCTGTGAATTAATTCTTTTAAATTCCTCTGTAATTTAGTAGGTGTTGAGAAATCACTTACACAGTGGTTGGCGGGTCAGTATATATATACATTTTTTTTTTTTAAGTATGGTTTATCTATCATCATTTGCACTGATAGCTACACTCTTTCTTCACTTCCCAGTAGATGTATTTAGAAGCATCATAGGGGGTTGGAAATTTCTTCTGAGCCAGTGTTTCCCAACCTCATTTCTCAAGTACCTTCAGCAGGCCACATTTTGGAAATTTCCCTTAGATAAAATAACTGTCATAAATACCAAGCCATTTACATTTCTGTAAAGTACCTGTTCAAGGTGAAGGAAATTCTGAAAACATGAGCTATTGGGGGCACTTGAGAACTGAGATTGGAAACCAGTGTTCTGGACTAATATACCTGGATGACACAGTCTTGCAAATCCTGGGGCCTGTGCAGTATGTATTATGGGCTGTGAATATACATCTTGTCTCACAGAAATCAATCTACTGATCTTCTCCTTATGATTTGTTACAAATAATGTTGCAGTATAAGTAATCACCTCACCTCGTAAGAGGTGACTGTGGAAATGCTTCCTCTGGTCTGCAGCAGACTGATGACATTTCCCCTGATTGTCTAGCTACAGTCACCTGCCTAGGGTTCAAGGAATGCTATTTAATGATAAAAAGTATCAGTATCATTTTTTTCAAAAAAAGATGCTGTTCCTTTATTTTGTGACATGCCTAGAATTTATTCTTTGGAAAAAACTAAGAAATTGCAAAGATTGACTTTATAGGCACACACATAGGATAAAAAGTTTTTGAAATTTTAATTGGATAAAGTTAAAAAGGTAATGTATAAAACATAAAAGGAACACACATCATACTAATGATGACATAAAATATATGACCCCAGGGACTCAATTTACGCACTTCCAAATACTGTAATCTAATCCAATGGGTTAAAAGATAAAGTATGATATAACCAATAGTAACATCCAAAAGAAATGAAGTGCATGGAGTGGTTGGAGTCGCAGTGTGAGGTCACAAGAAGATATTCCGCTTTACATGTTGCGCGCACAATCAAGCTTCTTCAGGAGCTTACAGATATAGTATGAAGATTTTTAAGGTAATAAATTGTAGGGGTCATGTGTGAATAAAATCAGACAGACAAAGAATCCCCAATATTGAAATAATATTCAATGGCTAGAAAGGCCTATAGAGAGCGATGGTGGGTAACCATAAGAGCCGGGACTTAATTTGTATCTAAACGCACTTTAGATAGAGGCTAATCTAACACGGTGGTCAGAACTAGCAATTAACACTTGGAAATTGACCAGTGAGGTAAGCTGTCCAGTGGTTGACAGAAAGATCAAACAAATATTGCCTTAAATGGATAGTTATAGATAGTGCATATGAGGAAACCAAATCTTGCGTATGGTCCCAGACAAGAACGCTGGCCTAGAATTTATTCTTGTTGACCTATTGATTCACTTTAAAGCGGAGTTCCACCCAAAAGTGGAACTTCCGCATTAAGTACTCCTCGCCCCCTTACATGCCACATTTGGCATGTAATTTTTTTGGGGGGGGGGAGTGGGTGCTTAGTTTTGAAGGGGACTTCCTGTCCCACTTCCTGGTTGCGGCTACAGACCGCCTAGGCGACTCCTCCTCTCCCTCTAGATGGCCCCTCCCTCTCGGCAATCTTCTGGGACACGTGACAGGTCCCAGAAGATTGCCTTCCACTGGGAGTGCGCAGCGCGACTTGCGCATGCGCAGTGTGCGCCCAGCCTTGAAGCCGCAAGCTGTCACGGCCGGGTGCCCACAGTATCAATGGAGGCACCGAGGAGAAGAGGGGGAGAGAAGTGGGGCTCTGTGCGGCCGCATCACTGGACCGTGGAACAGTTAAGTGTCTGTTTATTAAAAGTCAGCAGCTAAACTTTTTTGATTAAAAAAAAAAGCCTGGAACTCTGCTTTAAGGTGTACTAGTAGTAGTATTTGCTTGTGTATCATTTGAAAATTAGACAAATGCATTTTTAGCTTCATTTAAAATGTAATCTTCAGCAATACCGTAGCGGTAACAGAGTTAATATATTTGCATTTGATTGCATTAAAAAAGAAAAAAAAAATGATTTACTATCTTTAAGCAGCCACAGTTGTCAGCTTTTAGTGTATTACTTGTAACAAGTAAAGCTGTCTAGCAGTCAGCTCACCCAATATGAATGAAAATTGACAAGATTGTATTTATCATGGGCCTCCTACACTTTTTGCTTCAGGGAATATTGCACCTTCTGCCTTTTAAAATAATTAATTATTTTTTGGCCCGTTTTAGACTTTTTCGCACAGCTTTACTCACATGTGATTTTTAACACTAATTCTCACACTATGGTTTTTAATTTATGCTAATAGATCTTTTTGACAGCTGTCTCAGTGTGTTCGAGGTTAAAGTCAGTGACTGACACATTGTATCATATGGAGATGTCATATAGATTAGCTAGCCATCATAACAAGTCATCAGTTAATACTGTGTTTACTGCAAAGCATAGGTATACAGGGCCGAGCGTAGGAAGTCTTCAAAGCTAAATACCAAAGAAAATCCAAAGGTACACTTGCTTCTGCAAGGGTAAAATGCTTATTTAGGGTACCATTAAAAATCACCTTATACCTTACTCTTCCAGCAGCTGGTACTCTTATTTCCAAAGCTCTGGGTTATGTGTGGGCTCTGAGTGTCCTTCTTTACAATGCAGGACTACTTCCAATTGGGGAATACGGATCTTTCACATCATAAGCAGTCATGTTGCTTACTGTGGATGGTAATAGGAAACATAGCTTATGTTAATCACTGGCATTGTTGGAATAGCAGGGGAGTGACTTAGGGCTGTTACACTTGCTTTGACTTCAACACACATTAAAGCCTCATGCACACTGGACGTTAAAATAAGTTTCTAAAAACGTCAGTAGCTTTGCAGTGAGTTTTTCAACTTTTTTCAGCGGTTTTTAGCGTTTATTAGCGTTAAACACTACTGGTGAGCGACGTTTTTGAGCGTTTATCAACGTTTATCAGTGTTAGAGCATTTTTACAGCTGAAAAACGTCTCTCAGAACCCACTAGTTTTGTTTTTTTTTTTTACTGCTCAAAAACGCCACTACCCAAAACTGCTGATAACAGCCTATGTGTGCATGGACACATAGGATAACATGATGGAGAGTTTAATGACTGTAGAAAAAAACATCTACAGCCAAAAACAGCTGCTGTAAAAACTTCAAAAAACGTCCAGTGTGCATGAGGCCTAATGGCTAGCTTACACTTGCTTCAAAACAAGGCTTCAGACAGGCTTTGTTAAAGTTCTCTGAATGCTAGTCAAAGCTCCTGTCACTAAATAAAATGGTTAGCTTCCAGTCCTGTTTACACCTGCTTTTTCTTTGCTTCGGCTTCACTTCAAAAATTATATCCCATGTAGCTTTAGATGTGCTCCAAAGCCTCCATAGAAGTCTATGGCAAAGCTCGCTTGAAGCCCCACTGAGCTCCACCAAAGCCTTATGGAAGCCCCACAAAGCCTCACTGAAGCCCTACCACAGCCCCACCAAAGGCTCGTTGTAGCCCCATCGAAGCCTCACCGAAGCCCTACCAAAGCGCCACCAAAGGCTCATCGTAGCCCCATCGAAGCCTCATCGAAGCCCCACAAAGCCTCACCGAAGCCCTACCAAAGCCCCACCAAAGGCTCATCGAAGCCCCACCGAAGCCTCGTCGAAGCACCAAGCAAATGCAAGGTGTAAACAGGACTATACAATAACCATTTTATTTAGTGACAGGGTCTTTGACTGACGTTGAGAGAGCTTTAACAACGTGTGTCCGAAGCCATATTTTGAAGCAAGTGTAAACTAGCCCTTAGAACAAGGGCTTGATGGTTTCTGTGTGTGAGCCTGACCAGAAAACGTGCAAACTAGAGTGGCAACACTGGGGATCCAGGAAGACCCCAATGGCAGCATAGCCATCAATAGTAAGATAGTAGGCATCAATTTGGATGGAAGATTCAGAGAAAAATGCCATGAAAAAATGCAATGTGAGAAGTATGTAAATTAGGCTTTTATATATACATATTACTAACAGTTGAAAGTGGACATGATTTCAACAAGTGAAGAATTGCTACCTTATGGGGAACATTTGCTATGTAAAACTTCTGTTAGGTTTATTTTTGCCATCTCTGTCCCATTGGGGAGATTTCCCTTCATTTCCTGTCCCATAGCCAAAACAGGAAATGAGAGGAAATCCCTCCAGGTTATCATCAGGGTCACTAGAACACTACACCTTCATTTGAGTCCAGCTGTGTTTGATTATACTGATTGGACTTGATTAGGAAAGCCACACACCTGTCTATATAAGACCTTACAGCTCACAGTTCATGTCAGAGCAAATGAGAATCATGAGGTCAAAGGAACTGCCTGAAGAGCTCAGAGACAGAATTGTGGCAAGGCACAGATCTGGCCAAGACTACAAAAAAAATTCTGCTGCACTTAAGGTTCCTAAGACCATAATCCTTAAATGGAAGACGTTTGGGATGACCATAACCGTTCCTAGAGCTGGCCGTCCAGTCAAACTGAGCTATACGGGGAGAAGAGCCTTGGTGAGAGAGGTAAAGAAGAACCCAAAGATCACTGTGGATTAGCTACAGAGATGCAGTCGGGAGATGGGAGAAAGTTGTAGAAATTCAACCATCACTGCAGCCCTCCACCAGTCGGGACTTTATGGCAGAGTGGCCTGACAGAAACCTCTCTTTAGTGCAAGACACATGAAAGCCCACATGGAGTTTGCTAAAAAACAACTGAAGGACTCCAAGATGGTGAGAAATAAAATTCTCTGGTCTGATGAGACCAAGATAGAACTTTTTGGCCTTAATTCTAAGCAGTATGTGTGGAGAAAACCAGGCACTGCTCATCACCTGTCTAATACAGTCCCAACAGTGAAGCATGGTGGTGGCAGCATCATGCTGTGGGGGTGTTTTTCAGCTGCAGGGACAGGATGACTGGTTGCAATAGAGGGAAAGATGAATGCGGTCAAGTACAGGGATATCCTGGACAAAAACCTTCTCCAGAGTGCTCAGGACCTCAGACTGGGCCAAAGTTTTACCTTCCAACAAGACAGTGACCCTAAGCACACAGCTAAAATAACGAAGGAGTGGCTTCACAACAACTCCATGACTGTTCTTGAATGGCCCAGCCAGAGCCCTGACTTAAACCCAATTGAGCATCTCTGGAGAGACCTAAAAATGGCTGTCCACTAATGTTTACCATCCAACCTGACAGAACTGGAGAGGATCTGCAAGGAGGAATGGCAGAGGATCCCCAAATCCAGGTGTGAAAAACTTGTTGCATCTTTCCCAAAAAGACTCATGGCTGTAATAGATCAAAAGGGTGCTTCTACTAAATACTGAGCAAAGGGTCTGAATACTTAGGACCATGTGATATTTCAGTTTTTCTTTTTTAATAAATCTGTAAAAATGTAAACAATTCTGTGTTTTTCTGTCAATATGGGGTGCTGTGTGTACATTAATGAGGAAAAAAAATGAACTTAAATGATTTTAGCAAATGGCTGCAAAACAACAAAGAGTGAAAAATGTAAGGGGGTCTGAATACTTTCCATCCCCACTGTATATATCTTCAGGCTTGATTCACATCTATGCATTTTGCTTTTGAGCGTTTCTGCAGTGCTTTTTGCTGTGCTTTCCGTGGTTTGTACAGTGATTTTGCAGCAATTTGCGCTTATGTTTTTTTTTAGGGAAAATTAGTTGTTGAGCAGATTTAAGAATTCGAATTGCGGTAAAAACAAAGTAAAATTGCACTACATACTTTTCTGCAGCTTCTCCATTGAAGTCTATTGAACCAAAAAAACAAAAACAAATTTTTGCATTTAAAAAGGACCCTGACCCTTTACAAAAATGCAGAGTCACAAAAATTCATTGATGTGAGCGTGTTCCATATGAACCCTTATTAAAAAAATGTCCTGCATTCCTGCAAAAAGCAGGAAAAAATGCATTGGTGTGACTGGAGCCTCAGTGAGAAGTTCTGCAGGTATTGAGAGATTAGCTGCAGGGAGACTGCAGGCAACCCTGATGACTAATACTTTGTCCATGGTAGGCAATTTTTGGGCACAGCTTGAACAGTTCAGGTCTTCTTTAAAAAAAATAAAAGTCTATACTACCCTGCAAAAAGGTGTGGATTATCACTGACAGCGCCTTTGTCAGACTTAGCACATTATAACAAACCAACCTCCTAAAAGATCTTTTTAAAGCCTCATTTCAATGCCATATATGTGGTAGAGTGGCTAGAATCCAGCAGATTCCTATGGCTGGATTCACAGGTGGATGTGGATAGTCTGTGGGTGTTCTGATGTAATCTTACATGGACTGCTTACCTGTCATTGGGTATGACAGATGAATGCCCTTGTCGTTTAAATTATTTTTATTCATTTTACATCACGATGGAAAACCCATACAAAGCCCATAAAATAAGCAGAAAATAATAGAAAAACCATATGGGTTTTGTAGACACCACAACATAGATATAGTTACAAACATATAAAGATGTATCCCCTAGGACAGTGATGGTGAACCTTGGCACCCCAGATGTTTTGGAACTACGTTTCCCATGATGCTCATGCACTCTGCAGTGTAGTTGAGCATCATGACAAATGTAGTTCCAAAACATCTGGGGTGCCAAGATTCGCCATCACTGCCCTAGGAACTTATCCTAATAACCATACATATATTTGAATGCAAGCCATTTGCATCCAGGGACACTCATCTCTCATCTAACCGCAGGTAGTTGCTCCATGTTTGATTACATCTGAACACCCATGCACGGTTTTGGCCACTGTCAGCCTCTCACTGCTTTGTATAGCTATATACATCCACTTTTGCATCAAGCCGCAGATTTGTACTGGATTCTAGCCACACATGGCACTTATTTACCATGTGAATGTGGCTTAAAGCCTCATACACACGATTGGATTTTCCGCAGACAAAGCCTCTGACTTTTGTCCGAAGGGCGTTGGCCAAAAACATGTCTTGCATACAAACGGCACACAATTGTCGGCCAACAAACACGAACGTAGTGATGTACTAGACGTACTACCAGCCGATAAAGAAGAAGTTCAATTGTCAGGTGCCACCCTTTGGGCTCCTTCTGCTAATTTCGTGTTAGTAGAAGTTTGGTGAGTGTTGATTTGCGCTTTTCATTTCATACTTTTCGGTTCGTTTCTGAACGGCCGTTCATCAACCAGACATGTTGCAGAATCGGAGGAGATAACGTGTTATTTATTATTGGCCTTGGAGTTATTGCTTTGACCCAAGTCCAGTCCAGGAACAGGAGGAGGAGGATTTCTTAGAACAAAAATTGGTTGCTTTATTAATCGTGACAAATTATGTCATATGCCTTTGCTGCTGGAGCTCCAAGAGAATAATCCGGATGATTTTCGGAGTTATCTCCGGATGACGGACCCCTGCTTTTCACCAACTCTTGGCATTGTTGACCCCCTATATTAAGAAGCAGGACACATGCATGAGGCTTTTATTTTATTTTTTGGTTGAATAATGATTTGATTTGGTATATTTTCTATATTTTTGGATGCATAGAATGCACTTTTTGGTTCTATTGGCAGATAGCATGTCTTATTTATTTTCTTTTTTTAATGCACAATAAAAAAATTGTGGAGAATAATAATACTTGGCTATGCTTTACTTCAAATGACAGTTTGGGAGTAGGCAGTTACATTTAAAAAAATACGATGTAAAATTGACAAGGAACACCAACATAGTTGTATCTTTGATCTTAAAAACTACGGGATAATGGTGTTGTGGTAACTTGCCCCCAAAACAAACAAGCATAGAAATATTATTCTTGATATCACTAGAAAATAAAAGCCTTTTAAAATACGTTTGGCAGAACTCAGTATCACCAGCAAAGCAGCTTCATTATTATCCCATTAAAGTAGAAGAGAATGTGCGCTGCATTTCGAGATTTCATAATTTGCTGCATCATGAATGTTAATTCTCCATTACGAACGCTAGTTTACAAGAACGACCACTCCTGGCTCGTCCTTACTTCCGACCATGCATTTTTGTACTTTGGACTTTTGTCTGACGGACTTGTGTACACACGATAGGAAAATCCAACAACAGACATTTGTCCGTGGAAAATTTTAAAGCCTGCCATCCAACATTTGTCCGGGGAAAATCCGACAACAATTGTCCGATGGAGCATACAAACGGTCAGATTTTCCGACAACAGCCTGTCATAACACAATTCCCGTTGGAAAATTCGATTGTGTGTATGAGGCTTTAGAGTCAAAGGAAAGATGGCTTTCATTCACTTTTGACATGCAAACACCTGTGTCCCTGGTTTATATGAAAAAAAAAGTTAATTGTATGAAATCAAATGATCTATAGTCAAAAACAAGCTGGACAGTTTAAATGATACCTTTCCAGTCCCAATTTCAGTTGTTCAGTTTTTGTGATTTTTGTTCATATTCTTATCTTCCTTTCAGTGTACAGCAAATATATGTGGTGACACTGATTGTTTTTGATTTGCATCAATGCTGAGACTGCTTGTTTGGCTCCTCAGACAGTGATGGGCACTCTCTTAACAAGGTAGTGCCTCGGGTACATGAAGCGATTTCCAGCAACATGCAGCTGCCAGACTCTTTCAGTTCCAGTATGACCTAGAGACAGATAATGACTGAGCTCAGCCCTCAATACAATTCTCCGGTCCTGAAAGAGCCATCTCATTTGGATGCTATGAACTATCTCTTTTCTTGCTCAAAAACACAGCATGGATGCAGACCTGCTTCCTACGTGATTTTATTCTTGGAAATAAAGTGCTTACTGCTTAGTCAGGCCATTTGTGGAAAAAGATTACCGCATAGCAATAAGAAGGTATGTGTGCGTGTGTATGCACAATGGGAATGCAATAAACAATACATGTATAATGATGTATAAACATATTTTTTTTGCACCTTGAGTAATGCTTTTGAGTCCTATTGATCATCACTGAACAAATCTTGTTAGGCTGTATCAGGATATTTGTTTGCATGTTGTTGTGTATCAGGATCCCCTTATCTTACATATGTAGGATACAGTTATGCACACAGTCCTCTAATTTGCTGGATAGCACGACTCAAATCCAAGAAAGTCTATGTAATTTCAACCCATGACATGTAGCTCCTTCATTATCTTTGTTTGATTGGCATGTTATTTCCTATCTACACATTCACTATGTTTTTAATGCTTCATAAGCAAATCTAGGTGAAATTAGAATCAGTAAAATGTCACATTTGCCATGTGAAAAGCCAGTACCAGCCTATGGTTTTGTGGCATTTAAGTGATCTCCACCAATAAAGATAGCACACTCATAGATATGAGCTCATTACTGGAAATATTGGTATGGTACAGTTCTACGAAAAAACTGTCCTCCGTAGATATTGCCTTCTATCCAATATTGTTTTTACCACTATGTGAAAACATGGCTCATCAGTCAACAAGAAACGCAATACTAAAAGACCTCAGCTCTGTAAAGCTCAAGTGATATCTACCAGTGTAGATGGCCCATTGGTATACGAACATGAGCTCCTTACAAAAAATTGTGGCATATTTTTGGTACAGTTCTGCAACAAAACTGTCTTCCATAGATATTGGGCAGCCCATTGACTAATTTATTGGTTAGCACTAGGGTCACCTAGGATTCCCAACCATACTTCCACAGCATTTCCATGCTCTCCTTGTGCCTGTGTGGGTTTCTTCCGGGTATTCTGGTTTCCTCCAAACTCCAAAGACATGCTGGTAGGTTAATTGCCTCCTGTCTAAAAATGTCTACAAATATCTGTAATAAATAGGATTGCTTTCTATTCAATGCTGTATTTTCCACTGTATGACTATTTGAAAACATGGCTCAGTCAACAATAAATACAATAATAAAAGACTTCAGTCCTGTAGAATTCCAGTGATATCCACCAGGGAAGATAGCCCATTGGTATACATGAGCTCCTTACTAGAAATGCTGGCATAGTATTGGTACAGTTATTTAAAACTGTCTTCCGTAGATATTGTTTTTTATTCAGTGCTGTATTTTCTGTGAAAATATTGGGCATAAGTCAAGGAATGCAATGCTAAAAGAACTGAGCCTTTATTTGGACTTATTGTACTGTGACATAAATGCCACAGAAAGAGGAACTACTCTCACACCTACTGGTTCCTTTGGGACAGCCCACGCTAGTATTACAGAATAAAGTAAATCTAAAAAAATGCCAAATGTGTAGGTTCCCTCAACTGAGTTATGTGCTTTTCAAGTGCATAAGGCTTCCAGATAAAAGTATAAAAAGTATTATGATGATCATAAGTACAATGCCCAATGTTTTTTTTTTTGTAATCAGTACACAGCTCAATTAAACCTTATAGTGAACCTTTCCTTACAAAATAAAGAAAGCATTCTAAAGAAAAAGAATGCAACATAATGAGCATGCATATAAATACCAAGTGGGGTTCGAGCACCTTGAGACCTTCTAAACCTGCTGTAGCCAGAAATGCAAATATACTGTAGACATTTCAAAGTAGGCAAAGGCTGGTTCACCTCCTCCTGTCTCCTGTGCTTAAGTAATGTCATAGGTGCAGAAAGTAAGGGGTCAGTTCTTGATGTCCAAATGTCAGTATTTCCATCTCATAGTGCCTTATGTTTTCGAGGGCCCCAGGGGCGTTTGCAATGACATTGGAAGATGTATGCATACAGCTGAGGGTAGTAAGTGTAGTCTATTCCAAGTACAGATGGTGCCCTGTAGGTTTGAACCCCTGTGCAAACACACCTGAGCTCATCCCTACTGCCTATTTGGGGCAAAAGGTAAAAAGTAAAAGGTTTTATTTAGAGTAGATAAGGCAAGGAACACATACTATTCATCAAATTGCTACCTGGTTCACCCACCAGAGCCAGAAAAAAAACTGGCACTTCTCAGTATGGAAGCACGCAAAGCTGTCTCCACTACTTCACCTTCTATTACATTATGTGCTTGTAGCCTGAACGGCCAATCACCAAGCCCAAGGTCAAAACTTACCCAGTAGAGAGCTAAAGCAGACAAACAGTTTAGCAATAGAGTGCATGGATTTGAAGTAGGGGTGAGCTCAGGTGTGTTTGGATCCTAGTCTGAACCCAACTGAGCGAGCCCGCTATTACTCTACTAGACCAATCATAACTGGTTGAGGCATTCCCTGCCCCGCAGCCACATGTATACACAGTCATTGTATAAATGAATGCCCGTCTACAGATGATTGGCCCAATACAGGTGACAGCTTTCACTAATTGTAAGCATGTGCTCCTAAACAAGAGAGATCACTTGATTCCACATCCATGCTAAATAGCGCAGATGGACAAATCTGTGGTGCCAGCTGTTGTATTGTGACAGCCGGCACTCACACTTGTCAGAATACCCAAACAGTGGCTGCATCTGATTGAATGAAAGTGCTGTTCACCCAGCAACTTCCCACCCAGCTTCACCAACACAAATGGATTGAAAAATTGACTTGTCAAGCCAGGTGGTGCCAACAAGGCCACCTATGGAAGGAATTTCAGCTGATTCAGCAGGAAGCTCTAAAGCAACCCTGATATTTCCTCTGAATAGGCAAATTAGAGGTTTGTTTTACGTATGCCTGCATGAGTTATGAAGTTTCTGCAAGCTGAGCTGTGATCTTTGAACAAAATTTTGAATTTTTAATGCAACACAGAACTCTATCAGAAAGATGTTAAGCCCTCCTTAAATTTGATTGTTTGATAAACCACTGACAAGTAAGACATTAAATAACAGCTGTCACACAGAGGATATGGCAGCGTTATATAAATTGTTTACCTGTCTCAGAGTCAGAACGATTTCATTAAATAAGCAGTACCTGATCACTCTGCCAGTAAAGGCTTTAGCGGCAATTTCATTTTCACTCAGAATTACATAGTCCTATTTTCTTAGCAAGGAAAATAAAACAGTGGCACAGATGGACTTGTTAAAAGTGTCTGTTCATTTTGAAACTCGAGTAGAAAACCACTTTTGATGTCAAAGACAAGCAGTACATAAAGCGGGAGTTGTATGGCAAAAGACTCGATGATTGCCAATACTGGGCGCCACTTCTTGCTGTCAAGTAATGTTGGCTTATTACAAGAACAGTACAGGGAGCAAAGTGCAACTACTCATACAAACCATTCACAGTTCACTTTGCTGAAGTCAAACCATTGCATAGTCCATTGTGACTAGGAGATGTTAGTACTGCCATTTTCACTTGGCCCTAGGTCCGTATTAAATACGCCTAATGAAGTCCTGTAGTTAGTCCTTCTTATGCCAGTCACCTGGAAAGAATGGGGCTCTTCCAAACATCTAAGATTGCTGAAGTGTCAGTACTAATTATACTTTAATTAGCTAAGAAATTGTTGCCAAGAACCCCCAACATGGATAAGTGGTAATGTCATGCGTCAGCTTTACATTATATGCAGACGCTTTCACCCTCATTTTTTTTATGCACATAAAGCATGGAATAATACTTTCCACTTCAGCTCAATAAAAATGTAAAGAATATCTAGCCTGCAAATCGGGTAATTGTCATGTAAATAAGTAATTTTATATGCAAGCATTATTTTTAAAGCAGTGCAAACCCCTAACTGAATTATAAAGGGTTTCATATCATAAAGAGTTGCCTTTTAAAAAAAAAAAACAAAAAAAAATAGTTTTCACTTTTTTTGTATCTCCTGTGGACTCTTTGCAGTCACTTCTTATCTACATGCACTGTATGGATGGCTGTATGATATTTTTTATGGGTGGTTTACCTGATGACAACAGTGACCATGCCTATGTAATGTGTGTTGCAACGGCCATTCGTAGTCTCTATTGGAGGCCTATGTGGCAAGGTGACAACATAGGAGTGCAGTTGGGGGTCAGGGATTGAGGGTTGAACAAAGTGTCTGAACAAATACTTTCATGGCAGGGGTTATCAGGTATTATTTTCTAGTTCTTCACCAATCTATCTAAAATAAACATACAAAATAAAGATTTTGACTTAATTTGCACTAAGAGCCCTTTCACACTGAGCCGCCCAGTGTTATTTTTTGCTATTTTTAGCAGCGTTTTACCATAGGATTAGCGGCGCATTTCGAGAAAGAGTTAAAACTACCCGTAATGCGCCGCAATAGCGGCGTTTTGCCGGTGGTATCCTAGTGCTGCCCCATTGATTTCAATGAGGAGCAGCGGTGGAGGAGCGGTAAACACACCGCTCCTTCACCGCTCCAAAGAAGCTGCTGGCAGGACTTTTCCTGACATCCTGCCAGCGCAGCGCTCCAGTGTGAAAGCCCTCGGGCTTTCACACTGGAGACAGTGCTGCAGCTGTTTGAGGGCGGATTGCAGGCACTATTTTTAACGCTATAGAGCCTGCAAAACGCCCTCGGTGTGAAAGGGGTCTTAAAGCAATCATTGCTCCTTGCTTCCCACTGGCCTGCTATTTTGACAGTGCAACACCAGCAGCTCTAATTTGCTGTAAGCAAGCTCCCAGTGTTAGACTGACAGCACCCCCTAAAGCTGATCTTTGGGAATGTGATAAAAGTAACTTTTGTAGTGCCCCACCCCTCAATGCAAAGGTTAAATGCTCATTATGGGGTTGATTTACTAAAGGCAAATAGACTGTGCACTTTGCAATGCAGTTGCCCTCTGCAAGAGCATTTGCTCCAGAGCTTAGTAAATGAGCAAAAGCTTTGCTGCCTTCCATCATCCAATCGTGTGCAAGCAAAAATGTTTTTTTTAGTTATTATTCCTTTCATGTGTTTGGGTATTCTTTAAAAAGTGAAGCTTTACCTCATTCACTAAGCTCTGGAGCAACTGCACTTTGCAAGATGCACAGTCTATTTGCCTTTAGTAAATCATCCCCTTAGTCTGTGGAGAACTGAACTGGCAGGAATACACACCTGACAACCCACTGCAGATGGCCCTGGTGCTATCCTTCTCTCCCTAAAATCATCATGCACAATAAAGGGCTATTAACCCCATTATACGTAGAATGGGGCAAGCAAGTTACCACTGCCCAATGCACCCTAGAGAGCACACTCTCTAGGGGGGGCAATCGCATAGATCAAGAGAGTCTGCTGGAGCCAGGAGTAAGATGTGTGCATCCTTACGCCCTGTACACACGATCGGACATTGATCAGACATTCCGACGACAAAATCCGTCGGATTTTTTCCGACGGATTTTGGGCAAAACTTGTCTTGCATACACACGGTCGCACAAAGTTGTCGGAAAATCCGATCGTTCTGAACGCGGTGATGTAAAACACGTACGTCGGGACTAGAAACGGGGCAGTAGCCAATAGCTTTCGTCTCTTAATTTATTCTGAGCATGCGTGGCACTTTGTGCGTCGGATTTATGTACACACAATCGGAATTTAAACTATCAGATTTTGTTGCCGGAAAACTTTATATCCTGCTCTCAAACTTTGTGTCGGAAATTCCGATGGAAAAAGTCCGATGGAGCCCACACACGATCGGAATTTCCAACAACACAATCCGATCGCACTTTTTACGTCGGAAAATCCGACCGTGTGTACAGGGCATTAGGCATAATGAGCATTTAACTCTTGTAGAATTTCTGGAGTTTAGCTTTAAAGTAACAGAGCTTGACTTACTCCCTCTCTCAGTCTAGGTTCTGGTGTAGAGAAGGAATAAGGAAAGCAGGTGCAAAGGGAAATTTTACATATTTATTATAGTTTTATATATATATATATATATATATATATATATATATATATATATATATATATATATATATAACCTTATTTAACGATTACTGATTATTACATAACTGAATTAATTAGGGGTTTTTAATATTTGCTCAGCTTAAAAATAAATATGCATTGGCAGACATCCAAATTTGTGGCAAGCATTTGCTAGAATTCTATGTATATCAGGGGGAGGCAGCCCTGGAGACGTAAAGATCTACCTGAGCAACATGGAAAATATCAAAGATCACCAGTTTGCTGCACTCGTTTTTTTTTTATAAAGTGTTATCAAACCCACAACAGTAAAATCGGTCTATATATGCAGTAAAGCATGCATGTTATACTCACCGTGGAAGGAGTTAATCCTCCGCAGTGTGTAAAAAGGCTGTTGGATCCTGTATGCACAGATCCTCCCTTCCTTCCACTGTCCCCTGATAATTTCCTGATAACACAGAGTCTATGGAGTCAGGCTGCACATGCTCAGTTTGGTGTGTATTGCTAGAGAGGTTTTTTTTCCTTTTTCTTGGGAGGGTGCATGTGATCGGCACAGGGCCAATCAGCACTGTCCAGACAGAGGGTCAGAGCTCTTGAAGTCTCATAGGACAGTCAGAAACCTCCTCCTACAAGCTTTAACTACTGCTTGGCTGGACACTGATAGAAGTCACAAGACTGCTATATACTGCTGATGAGAAAGGGTATTTAGCAGTTTATATTTACTAAAATGATTGCATTTCTATGCTCTGTGTATTGTGGGAGACCAGATATAGTGAATGCAGGGTCCTGGGTTTAGTAACGCTTTAAGTAGATAATCAAACAAGGCCCCATTAAAAAGTAAGGAAGGTTTGAAGAGTTGGGGTCACTGGTAAATAATGTAGAGTTCAGAGGTCAGTAGTAAATAATGCAGGGTTCTGAAATTAATAGTCAGTAAAGCAGAGTTCAAAAGTCAGGAGTAAGTAATGAAGGGTGCAGGAGTTAGTAGTATGTAAAGCACAGTGCAGGGGTTAGAAGTAAGACAGAGTGCAGGAGTCAGAAGTAAGAAAGTCAGAGGTCATTAGCATGGTAGTATGCAAAGCAAAGTGCAATGGTTAGGAGTCAGCAATGCAGAGTGCAGAGGACAGCAATATGCATCGCAGAGTTCAGAGAGCAGTAGTATGTAACACAGAGTGCAGGATTCAGCAGGATGTAATGCACAGTGCAGAGGTCATTAGTATGTAATGCAGAGTTCAGGGGTCAAGAATAAGTAATGCAGACTGAAAAGGTCACTAGCATGTAACACGGAGTGCAGGAGTCAAGAGTAAGTAGCACAGAGGGCACTAGTTAATAGTATGTAATGCACAGTGCATGGATCAGACGTAGGAACGCAGAAGTCAGTGGTATTGTAACACAGGGTTCAGAGATCAGTAGTATGTAGTGCAGAGTGCAGGAGTCAGTAGTTTGTAACACACAGAGCAGCAGTCAGTAGTATGTAACCCACAGTGCAAGGGTCAGGAGTAACTAACACCCCCTTCACAAGCAAAAATAACCACCTTCCAGTACAAACATCTACCCCCCAAGCTACAAGTGCCCACAGCACAAATACCCCCCCATCTTTGTAACATTAAGTCAACAGACTTCAGATACAACAACTTCCTGCAGAGCGAGGGAAGTCCACACAGGTCTCCCCTCTGCTGTGCCATATGATGCAACAGAACTAACAGAACTGAGAAGGAGCCTAGGACTTCCCCCAGCTCTGCAGTGCCTATTGCCACTCCGATCTGAGGTCTGAGGTCCGGTGGGTGGGGTCAGGAGTTCACAATTATTGTATAGATCACGGTTGACTTGTTGCCAACCTATGAAGTATATTTTTCCAAGAGATAACATTGTTCTATATTTACATGAGTTAATTGATATTATGTAGCTTTTCAATTGTGTCTGCTACTGCCGTCACAGGTTGCCCATCTGACAGTGATGAAAATAGAGAGACATGTCTGCCTTCTCTTGCTAGGATTTCTCTCTCCACTGGCTTGATAAATGATGGCAGAGAAGATATGAAGACTCCTTTGTTATATTGCATGGCGATACCCGCCTGTGCATTTCTGTGTGAAATTGGCAGAGTGAGATGTGAATGAGAGAATAGCTTGATCCAGATAAAAGTTCCGCCTTGAGTTTCCCATTCACAGAGCTGTAACAATATAGTCACTCAATGTGTACATGTCACCTGGACAGCCAGGAAAATATTCAGTGAGAAAAAGCAAGATTCAGACACCTCTGAAAATCAGCAAGTTTGGGCTCTCCGATCCTCCAAGTGCAATAGTTTTCCATATTGGCACAGGCAGCACAGAAAAGGTATGCAAATATTGAACTGGTTGGAATATACTGTAGCTACAGTATGATGTTTTCAAATATATGAGCTTAGGTCATTGAAAATGTCTGTTTTGCTTTTAATTGTAGTATTAGCGGCATCTATTTGACAAAAATAATATATGGAAAAGCAGTTTAACCCCTTGGTGCTGGCTGCCGCCGGCCCTTTAAGAGGTTTGCTATGCCGGGAGGCGGGCAGGGCTTACATGATCAGAAAAGCCTTTCCTTGAGCTGCTGGTCACTGTGCCGGGAGCATGCAAGGCGCACGCTCTTGGCACAGCACTGTCGGCGCTAATACACGCAAATATGCATCTCTTCTGCGCCAAGGCCTGGTCGCTGAGAGGCCGCATATTTGCGTGCGCTCTTCACAAAGAGGTTAAAGAGTAACTCCACTTTTGTTGAGAAAAAAAAATCCCCTCTAGGTGATATATGTACATTGCTTCCATGTGCAGAGTGAATCTGTATAGGAGTGATTTTATAATTATCAATCAGTTGCTGCACTTGCAGGGCTCTAATGAGAAAAGTGGCAGGGTCTGCATCCATTTTTGCTTGATTTCCCTTTGGGAGTATCTCACCAAAAAGACATTTTTGTTGCAAGGGGTGCCAAAAATCGGACTTGTATCTTGGTGCAGACTTTTGGGGAAATCAGTAAGCCAATCGCACAAGCAGGAAATTACATTTCTGGGGGGCGTTCTGTACATCATCTGTGTAGAGAATGCCTCCAAGTAGCCATATTGCATTTTACAGAAAATTGCAGAGCTGCAAATTAAAAAGGAAAGGTCATTTTTAATAATATTCAATTACAATATGACTTGTATAGCAATTGTATACAGTATGGGATTTTTTTTTTACTTGATATTTTTTTCCCACGAAAGGGAAGTTACCCTTTAAGTAAAACTGAATCCACTAAGGTAGTTGCTGGTCATTTCTATTTATATCTTTTCCAATGCATGACATTAAAACGCATTACCGGATAATCAGAATGACCTTGGAAGAAGATATTTTTTCACATTAAAGATCGTCAACTTGAATGCTACGTTTGATAGTTATGAGGCTAATATATTTTATGAGAGCTTTTCTACTTTCATTAAAAAGTTGTTGGTAAATAGCAAGGTCAAAAGCAGACCATCTGTTGTGCTAGCTTCTTAATGTGCCACACTCATGAATAGGTCTTGATTTTATTGCTAGCCAAGGCTATACAAGCATGTGCACAGGCAGGCATAGTCAGCAAAGAACAATGATGATATCCGTATTACCTGTAGCAGCCAATCACAGCTCAGTTTACTTTGTCAGATCAGTAAAAAATATATATTTTTGGTAATTTCGGTTGTGCTACTCTTTTACATTATTATTGCTGGTTGCACTGTCTGACTAATTAAAATGATTGTAAATGATCACCTTGTAAAACAACCCATTCAGTTTAAAATTGAAATTAAAGGCAAACATTTGTGTATATATATATATATATATATATATATATATATATATATATATATATATACATTTCTTTTATAAAATACCTTTTTTCCCCTTGTCTTATAAGTGATTACATTCCCTCTGTTTTCAGCTGCTTAAGAGCTGGGAGGAGAAGCAACGGCACACTGAGCTTCCCAGTGAAAGGCTGTGCAGGGCGGGCATGTCAAGACATGTCTGATCATTGGAGGAAAGTAGCTTGAGTTTCCAGCATAGCTAGAGAACTTATACAAAAACACACAGTCAAGGCGCTCCAGGGAGGTCCTATGAAAACAGTCTGTGGAATGGACTGTGTGGTGTAAATGCTTTAAACAGAGTCCAGGATCCACAGGAGACAAGGAAATCCTGTTAAAATCATATTATAATTAAGAGGACAATAAGAGGTCTTACATGGTGCTGTGCACACAGCTGCTAGTTGAAAGGTCCAAACCAGTAATGGAAGGGATGTGCCGGAGGGGCAGAAGGCTGCGATGGAGCTACAGGTCTGTGACAGAAGACTGCTGGCTGCACCACAGCGATCAGAGGATTTTGTAACTCTGGGAGTAATGTCCCTAGAATTCAGAAGACAGCCACACACCATAGGCTAGCAGGGTGTGTGGGAGTACACCAGAAGGATGGTTAGAAAGCCAGTAGCCAGAATAACATGTTTCAGAGCATGCCCCTTTGTCAAACATGTTTCAGGGCAGACATTTGACAAAGGGGCATGTCCCGAAACATGTTATCCTGGCGCCTGGCTTTCTAATAATCCTTCTGGAGTACTCCCACATGCCCTGCTAGCCTATGGTGTTCAGCTGTCTCCTGAGTTCCGTTGACATTACTACGAGATCCTCAGATTCCTGTGCTGCAGCCGGCAGTCTCCTATCACAGATCTGTAGCTCCATCACTGTCTCCTGCCACCGACTCCCACAGCCCTCACAGCCACTCCGGCACATCCCTTCCATCACTGGTTTGGCCTTTTCAACTAGCAGCAGTGTGCACAGCACCATGTAAGACTTTTAAATGCCATTTTCAATATAGTATGATTTTAACTGGATTTCCTTGACTCCTGTGGATCCTGGACTCTGCTTAGTGCATTTACCCCACACAGTCCATTCCATATCTGTTTTCATAGGACCTCTCTGGAGCACCTTGACTGTGTGTTTTTGTATATTGTCTTTACCACTATCCCTGTGGTCACTCTAAGGTCACCCAGACAAGTCCACATGCCAGGCTCTCCACCTTTCTCTGGCTGCTGATATGGATCCACATTGTGATACTGCACTATAGCGCCTTACATTCTTTTATATTATAGCTAGAGAACTGAACATGGTGAGCTCTTCTTCCTAATGTGGTCAGTTTTTAAGAGGAAAGCAGTGGGACTGGCAGGATCACCAGGGATTTCACACAAAGGAAGCAATACAAAGAGAACAGGATACTTTTTTTCCATACAAGTACATGGTACAGCAGGCATATATCAGGAATTTGAAATGCTGGGGTAACAAACATTTTAAAGTGGTTGTAAACCCTTACAACACACTTTTTGCTACAGGTAAGCCTATAATAAGGCTTTCCTGTAGCTACCCTGGATATCTCCTAAACCTAAACAGTTTAGGAGATATCCCCTGTATTTGCATGTGCTGACATCATCGGCACATGTGCACTGAGACAAACTGAAGCAATGGCATGTACGTGCCGTTGCTTCAGTGAGTATGCCGTTACCAGCAGCTCCCACGCGCATGCGCAGGAGTGGCGTCATCGCGGCTTCGGCCAATCACAGTGCCAGAGCGATACCCAGAAGTAACTCCGGGAGCAGTGTACGAGGACGGCTGCGGGGGCTTCGAACTCAGGTAAGTAATTCATAATGAGCTAGTATGCTATGCATACTAGCTCATTATGCCTTTGTCTTGTCTTTTTTTCCTTGGGTTTACAAACACTTTAAAACTATCTGTATTTAGTTTATTAGGTTGATTTTATAATATAATGTAACACATTTTTTTGTACAATGTTAATATTTGCTAAACAGCCTGAGTCTACATATTTGCTTGCTCGGTACCAAATGTTATTTTATTTGGACAGTTATACATACACAACTTTCCCCTAATAAAGAAAATGCACATTTCACAAATGTATTTTACATGTGAGGACATGAAATATAGAAGGAAAATGCCATTGGCCCCAAAGTTTTGTAAGCATTGTATGTTTACACTGGCAGAAATGAAATTGCAGCTGGGACAGGGGTCAGTCCAACTATCATCTATTCACCGCCTTCTGTATCCCAGGAAACTACATAGCTATGCAATCACAGGGTGAAAATAAACACTATAATGCACTGGCAGATTAGCAGTAGGCATACTGCTGGGTTTTATTTACTTCATAGCTCTTGCCTTAGGTGTCCTCTGGCAGAGTCACTAAGCTCCTTCTCCATTGCTCGCTGGAAGTGATCTGAAACCGATCCTTAGTGTGCTTTCCCAGGAACAGCTGGGCACTTTCTGGCGTTGCCTCTTCCAAATGTATACTGGATACAATTGAGCGATTACAATGTTTGGTATCCTATGCATCAGAGTTTTTATTCATCAAATTGAATACAGCTTCATTTTGAAAGTGACTGAATGACTTGTTTGAATTTTGCAGATTTCTAGGATTAAGTCTGTTTGGATGTGAAAGGATTGTTCTAAAATAAAGAGCTTTATTAAATGGATATATCTTTATTTAGTTTGTGTATTGGAGGAGTCATGGGGGCGTAGGGATAATCGTTTAAAGAAGGTAGCCACTTAGCAGACCCAGCAAAGTATAAGCTACTGAATATGTGGTTGAACATTCAAAAGATATACATCCTTTATGTATGGCTCAGCTTCTAGTGTACAGAGTTCATTGGCAGGGTTCCTAGAGGATATTTATTGGATAAAATGATCACTGAGGTGGGTCTGCCGCCTCCTCCTTTGAATATTATTGGGAGAACAGCATGGGTGGGTTGTAGAAGTCCCACCAAGACAACCAAGAAAATTTGTGAAGTTTTTACAATACTTGCAAGAGCAAGTTAATCCTTCTACTACTGGTCTTCATTTACACTTTCTACGGAACACTATTTTTATTAAAGGAATGCTCTACATGACACATTAGTGAAGGAGCTTATGTTGTAATATGAAAAATTGTATATAAAGAGACATCATCGCACGACGGCGCAATTGTCAGTTAGTATATAAAGAGACAGTGATTTTTTTTTTTTACTTTTATTCATACATACAATTTGGGCTTAAGAATGGGGCAATGTTAAAGTGGTTGTAAACCCTCACAGTTTTTCCCCTAATGCATTCTATCCATTAAAGTGGATGTAAACCCGATTCATGAAATTTGAGCTGGGCTCATATATCTGCGGTGTTTTCTTATCTTTTTTCAAAGCCCTATGTCCAGTAGCTTTCTCCTGCCCCATTCTTCTCTTATCAGCATAAGAACTTCTGACAAGCTCTCCAACACTGGAGATAAAAGCAACCAGGGTTTTGTGTTGGGGAGTATGCTATAAATAGATTACCAGAATGCTGAACGATTCAACAAACAGACTGGAAAGCCTCTACCTATGAGGAGAGGAAGTGTGTGCCTTTCCTCCAATCAGCTGTCTTGTCTGTATGCCCAGGTTTCACTGCAGTGCTAACCAGGAAGAGAAAAATCTCCTAACACGATGTGCACTTTAAAATATGCGGTATATAAATTTTCCGGCTCTAAATTTTGTGCAAACCAATCAATTTATACCAAAAATATGTAGTTAGAATACATATTGGCCTAAACTGATAACCCCTTGTCAAGTTTTTGTGTGTCCCATTGCGGAGATTTCCATTCACTTCCTGTCCCATAGCCAGACAGGAAGTGAAAGGAAATTCCTGAAAATTAAGTGAATTCCTTGTATTACCTTGTACCAGTATCCCCATTGGAAAATTTCCCTGCTATTACTTTTCTGGGGATAACCCAAAATTTGGGATTATCTTTTACTTTCACTTTTAATAGTAATGGTAAACAGGACAAATAGAGAGAGTGAATCTTCTTACCAGGGGAACAGACAGCAATAAAAACTGAAGTGAGATGTTCTAATCCCTCTCTACTCTATCCAAAACTAAAAAAAAAAAACTTTAGTGCAATCTATGTGGCTGCTCTAGAGCAAGGGTCTCCAAACTTTCTAAACAAAGGGCTTCAGACTTTAGAGTGGCCACTGGGAGTAGAAAAAGTGCTGGCGTTAGTGGAAGTGAACAATGCCCTAGAGAAATAGTGTCCCATTGTTTGGGCCAGTGGGAACTATAGTGCCCCATTGTTGATGTCAGTGATAGGAAATTTTCCCTTATTGTTCATGTCAATGGAAGAAATAGTGATCCATCGTTGGTGTCAATGGGAGGAATAGTCATCGATCGTTGGTGTCAGTGGGAGGAATAGTGCTTCATTGTCTGTGTCAGTGGGAGGAATAGTGCTCCATTGTCGGTGTCAGGGAAAGGTATATTGCCTCATTGTTCATGTCAATGGAAGAAATAGTGCTTCATCGTTGGTGTCAGTGGGAGGAATAGTGTCCCAGCATTGATGTCAGTGATAGGAATAGCGCCTCATTGTTGGTGTCATTGAGAGGAATTATGTCCCATTGTTGGTGTCAATGGGAAGAATATTGCCCCATTGTTCATGTCAATGGGAGGAAGTGTGCTCCAATGTTGGTGTGAGTGGAAGGAAGAGTGCCCCATCATTCCTGTCAGTGGAAAGTATAGTGTCCCCATCATTCGTGTCAGTGGAAATAATAATTTCCCATCATTGATGTCAGGGAGAGGAATAGTGCCTCATTGTTAGTGTCAGTGGGAGGAATTATGTCCCAAGAAATTTGAACGATTGCCCCATCAACACAGACAGCGAGTGGGGGAAGCCGTCCTCGCCGGGGGAAGACAGTGATTAGCACTAGTGGCTATAGCAGCCACTTGCGATAATTGGAAGCAAATCGGGCAGGCTGGTTGTATCGAATGATGAACTTGGTACATTCAGCTTCCCCATTAATGGTTTGAATCTCGGCCGGTTCAGCAGGAACCGTGTATTGCGGCCTTAGTGGAAGGAATAGTACCCTGAGGGCCGGATAAAGAATAGGAAAGGGATGCATCCAGCCCCTAGGCCGCAGTTTGGAGACCACTGCTCTATAGTACCATAGTACCAACCTCCTCCTCTTCCTCTTCATTGGATCTGGTAGGCCCACAGACAGTAGTAGTGTGTAGCGACTGAGCTTGTATACCTCCATTTTTCACATATAGGAAGCTTTGGATGTTTAGACACTGTGCATGCCTTTAATATACAGAGACAAGAAAGCATTTAATACAAAGCTCTTCCTACTGTCTGTTCTTCATTTCTACATATTAGAAACATAAATATATTTTTAGGTCTGTTGCTCATTTTACAGTGTACTTTTTTCTCACAGCACATTAATGTTAAAGATTGTGCCAATGAGGCTGGCAGTCTAACTTTTTGAACTTTAGTTTAGTCTTTGACATCTTTGTCCATTCAGTGGCAAACTCTAACATATGTCGCCTGAGAACTGCCACTTCAAAGTGTGTCCTCTACTTTACATGATGTAGATTTAAAGGACCAACTCTAGACCCTTCTACTGACTCACAACTATTCTCTGTGCTCATAAAGCCAAGGAACAGAGTGATTTTATTAAAGAATAAAGAGATTTTTCAACAGCACATAAACAATGCCACAGGGATCTTGCAGTGATACATAGCCTTGGAATGGCACTCTAACCCTTTCACCCCATCACTACCCATAGCATCTGTGTGGAGTTGCTTGGCAACTAAAGATATTAATCTTTTGTGGTGTGTGTATATATATATATATATATATATATATATATATATATATATATTACACAACACAAGCCTTCTACATTACTTTTATCTCATTATTGTCATCAGTAATCAGTTTATGTGTTAATATTTCCTCTAATACATTTTATTGCACTGCACTATTGCTAACATTAGGAACTAAAGTTAACCTTTTAATGACCAGGGGTCATTGATGCCTAGATGCAAAGGTCAAATTTAGCAGCATCAGCATTTGTCAGTTAACTTAGCAATGCCTCAATGACTAATTTGTATACCTAAATATTTTTATACATTTTTTTGTGTGTTTTTTTATTATAGGCTGACAATATGTAAATGGAACAATGTATTATAATTTGCCATGGGGGTGATTTACTAAAACTGGAGAGAGAAAATCTGGTGCAGCTGTGCATTGTAGCCAATCAGCATCTAACTTGAACTTCAAAGCTTGTACAATTATGCTTTGACAATAAAACCTGGAAGCTGATTGGTTTCTATGCAGAGCTGCGCTAGATTTTGTACTGTCCAGTTTTAGTAATTCAACCCCTATATATATCCACTTTCCGAACGCCTAAGTGGGAAAATATGTCATAAATTTGACGTTTAATTCCGAAGTTATGGCTGCAGCTAGATGCCATAACCCTGGTATTAATTTTTCCCTTTAGTCGCCAGACTTTCTGCTAAAAGTGATCTAAGCGGCAGATTCGCAGCTGGATCACTTTTAGAAGCTTTCCGGTGGTTCCCAGGCTTACCTGGATGATCGGTAGCTTTGGGAACCTATCCGATGCTGGAGACAGCTGGTCACAGAGATGAGGGAAGGAAAGATGGCCTCTGTGGCCTAGGAGGACCGGAGCATTGTCATGATGTCACTTCCAGTTCTGGGGCCATCTAAACAAGGCAATTTTATTTTGATCTTTTGCTTTTAAAAGAGAAAGTTGCATCGGACATGTGTAAACCTAACCTTACTCCTGGATTTAGAGGGCAGACAATAAATTACACAATCCTGACAAAGTCAGGTACTGTATAACCCCCTTCCCCTGCAGACATGACTGCACTTTATGATAGGCCCACTCTATCAGCAGTGTATTCAGTATTACCAATGGAGACTTGATGAATGTCTTTTGAAAGTACTTCAACATTTCATTTACTTTTAACATTCGATTTTGGTATGAACAGACTTCCCTGAATGAAAACCATACCATTAGAACTTTGTTCAAGAAACATTTTTCATTCTACGCCCTCAAATTTTCTCATCACTATGGTTGAAAAATGAAAACGATCTCCCTAAACATCGGAAGATCAAATGAATGCCCTGAAAATGAACATTTTCTTTTAAAAAATGTTACTAGTGCATGGTCAGATTTAGTCCTTACTCAGCTTACTGTTTGTTGGCTTGCTCATTGGATGGATGTGGTGATGATGCCATATGCTTTATAGTCTATTATATAGCCTAGAGGAGGAGAGTTCACAAGGGAAGCTGCAAAGCTAAACCAGGAAATAGGGGGCCACCTGTCTAGATATGAGGTGTAGCAGGCTGTCTGTCTGAATTAGAGCATTGGCTGGACGGATTTACAATTCCTTTAAAAGCTAAAACGGTTTCCATAGATTAATGCACATTTATTTTGAGTTCTGCATTAATGCATAGAAATGTTTATACAACCTGGTCACTGTATTATGTTTATAAATTAAAAAAAAAAATAATTGAACTTGAGTTGTGTAACATGTACTGTATATAACATAAAATGTGATTGTAAAAGCACTGACATATTTTTTAAAGCTTCTTTTGACAGCTTTAGCATAAGTATTTTGAGAATGATATTGCTGTTGTAATAGTCTTGGTTCATAGACTAAATCATTCTTTTTTTCTTCTAGGAGAACACCAAGGAGCAGAATTATCTAGAGGATCACAGAACATAGCCCATTTAAATCTTAAAAAAAATGGCATTTGCAAAATGGAGCTGGATTTGTGCAATCACCCATGTCACGTTATTAGCCACAGTGTCAGCTCTCACCCAAAAAAACCTCCAGATAAAGAGAAACTTTACTACTTTCTATGCTGAGCAAGCTGACTGGACTTTTAACCACTTAGTGGTTGATGCGAGGACTGGACATATTTACCTAGGAGCTATTAACAGAATATATAAACTCTCCGAAGACTTGAAGGTCTTGCTGACCCATCAGACAGGACCAGATGAAGATAACCCAAAGTGTTACCCTCCTAGGATAGTCCAGCCTTGCAACGAGCCCTTGGTGTATACCAACAATGTAAACAAAATGCTGCTAATAGACTACAAAGAGAATAGGTTAATAGCTTGCGGAAGCCTTTATCAAGGTATATGCAAGCTTCTCAGGCTTGAGGACCTCTTTAAACTTGGTGAACCATTTCATAAGAAAGAACACTATCTTTCAGGGGTCAATGAGAGTGGCTCAGTTTTTGGAGTTATTGTTTCTAACAACAATGATGATGACAAATTATTTATTGCCACGTCAGTTGATGGGAAGCCAGAATATTTTCCTACCATTTCAAGCCGAAAGCTCACCAGGAATTCAGAAGCCGACGGGATGTTTGCCTATGTGTTTCATGATGAATTTGTGGCCTCAATGATCAAAATACCCTCAGATACATTTAACATTATTCCAGACTTTGACATCTATTATATATATGGTTTTAGCAGCGGCAACTATGTTTACTTCTTGACTCTTCAACCAGAGATGACCTCTCCGGCAGGGTCTACTACAAAGGAACAAGTCTATACCTCTAAGTTGGTGCGGCTGTGTAAAGAGGACACAGCTTTTAATTCTTATGTTGAGGTTCCCATTGGATGTGAGAAAAATGGTGTGGAGTACAGGCTTCTTCAGGCAGCTTATTTGTCCAAAGCCGGATTAATACTTGCAAAGTCTTTGGGAATCAAACCTGGTGATGACATTTTATTTACTATCTTCTCTAAGGGTCAGAAGAGGCGCATGAAATCACTGGATGAATCTGCCTTATGTGTGTTTGTTCTCAAACAGATTAATGACCGCATTAAAGAGAGACTGCAGTCTTGCTACAAGGGAGAAGGCACTTTAGATCTTGCATGGTTGAAAGTTAAGGATGTTCCTTGCGGCAATGCAGTAAGTAGCACTTTTAATAATTTCTTTTAAATGACTATTTAATTCTACAGATGTGTATATGTAAAATATTCCTGCCCTGAAATATTTAATGAATGTGCTTTGAGATGACTTAGTCAACTGATTTCAAGTCTTCTTGTCATGTTTTATAGATCTAGGCCTGGTAAAATATGTAGAATAAGGTATGTTTTTACCTAATTGTTTGTACCTGAATACTCACAGCCTTTTACAAATATTCCTAGACTGTATCAGACAAAATTAGTGGGATAAACTCATCCTAGCTGTATGCTTTTTATTGCCATTAGATTTGGAATTTTTAATCAAACGCCAAAGTGCTATTTTTATCTTTAGAGCTCAAAAGGTATGTAAACAAAGCACACATTTTTCCCTCTTTAATGATCTTATGGGGTTGATTTACTAAAACTGGAGAATGCAAAATCTGGTGCCACTTTGCTTCTAACTTCAGCTTGTTCAATTATGCTTTGACAAAAAAAACCCTGAAAGTTTCTATGCAGAGCTGCACTTGATTTTGCACTCTCCAGTTTTAGTAAATAAACCCCTATGTGAAATTTTCTGGAAGACACATATACATATGCTCTAAGTGACTTTTTATGAGGCAATCAGCACAAAGGACAGTGATTTTGCAGCTATCCTAACAGGAAATAAAAATATGTATATTTAATCCAGTCATTCTCAACCAAGGTTTCCTGGAACCTTGGAACTAGAGTTCTTCCAAAGGTTGCTAGGGGTTTCTTGAGCTGTGGCTGACTGACCTATCATTTGATGGTGCCTTTGTAGTTCTAGGGCCAATACCACTTGGCAGAGCCAGCTGCATGACCCCAGTGATCTTGTAAGCTTGTTGGCTGTCTGTAAGGGTGGCATTCTGATCACCACTGTAAGGCCTCATTTACCCTTGAGGTTGGGGGCAGTAAAAACACATGGATGAACTACTGCCCCCGCCCCCAACTGCTCTCCCTTAAGCTGCAAAGGAAGGGGATAGGGGTGTACACATCCATGTGAATGGCAGTATTGCCTGTCAAGCATGACCCCTTCAACTGAATGGCATCTCCCAAGGGTGGGGTTTAAATGGTTAAAGCAGGTGGTAGGTGAAGAGGTGACACAGTGCCTCCTCACTGCCTGTTAAATGTCCTCTGAAGAGGGATCCATCACCAATCATTCTTCAGAGGGCACCACTTTTGTAAACGAGCCCTAAGGATGGGATCATTTCCACTGGCCACCAATGTAAGGAACATTTCAAACCCTTATATGGAATAAATTCTATCTCTTCCCCTAGTAAAAGCAGCATATACAGTACACATAAACACTGGCTAGGCACACAGTTAACTCATTGATCACCCTAGATGTTTAACCCCTTCCCAGTCAGTGTCATTAGTACAGTGACAGTGCATAGTTTTAGGACTGATCACTGTATTAGTGTGACTGGTTCACGCAAAGTATCCCATTGTCTACTGCAATATCACAGTCTGGCTGTAAGTCACTGATTGCCGCCATTACTAGTATATAACAAAAATAAATAAAAATTCCATAAATATATCTCATAGTTTGTAGGTGCCTCTAATGTTTGCATAAACCAATCAATATATGCTTATTGGAATTTTTTTTTTTTTTTACCAAAAACATGTAGCAGAATACATATGTTTTATAGCAGAAAGTAAAAATTATTATTTTTTTCAAAATTGTCGGCCTTTTTTTGTTTATAGCCCCCCCCCCAAAAAAACGCAGAGGTGATCAAATACCACTAAAAGAAAGCCCTATTTGTGGGAAAAAATTACATACATTTTATTTGGGTACAGCATTGCATGACAGCGCAATTGTCAGTTAAAGTAACGCAGTGCCGTATTGCAAAAAATGGCCTGGTCATTAAGGGGGTTAATCTTCCAGAGGTCAAGTAAAGGTCAAAAAAGGAGGTCAATAAAGTGGCCCAGGGCTCTAGTCCCCAACTGGTTTTCATATCTGGCAGGTAACTTGGAGATCTAGTATACACAAAGAAATTAGGCCAGTGACAACAAGCAACCTTATGACAAGTATAGTCTTGCTGGGTTTACACTTTCAACCAGATTGACCCTACCTCAGCCCATTTTGGGTGAAGTTGCATTTTAAGGCATCTATGGACATCCTAGAGTGATCATCAGTGATCAGATGGAATGCAAATGTCTAGCTATCATCTTCTCAATATGCCATTTATAAATGTTGCATCAATCTAAAACAACTAAGCAGCTATATTTAATTTTCCTGATTTGAAAAATGTGGAGGTGGCTATAGACTGAATTTTCATTAAGTCAGAGTACAATGTAGATGTTGTGTATCTGCTGAAGAATGGGATCATTTTCAATTTAAAAATATATTGCTTTTGAATCCTTCACAAAATATTATGAATAATTATTTTGAGCTTGAGAGCGCCAGTAACTATGCTAATAGCAAAACCTTGGAGCGTTATGCTAAAGTTATCTCCGAAAAATGTATGTCTTTATTTTGCCCCGTGAACAATACGTTTATTTTTAGCTGGCACACTAGGAGTTATCCAGATCAGCAGCTTCTCCTAATAATTTCCAGTCAAAGCACATCTAAGGAAAATTGCTGGTGAAATAGTGCAGGCAAGATAACTGTTGCTCTTTAGGTTAAGACTCAAGACATGGATACTATCTACCCAGACATCAATGATATATCATGGAGTAATGAAAGCAGTGTTAGGAAATTGCAGACATATTCTCCAATCTCCTCCCATCCACCTATTTATTTTTGTTCATATTTATGATGGTGTAATGCATACCCATACCTCATACTGTAACTTTTTGAGATGGGAACAAGGGACATCTATTAGCAAAAGTATGTAGGCATAGGACACACACACTGCCAGCCCCCCTTAAAGGAGAATTTTACACAAAAAAAAAGATTAGTTAAACCCACAAATTTTTAATTGCCACTAGTATTCCTTTATACTGGCTTTGAAATTCACAAATGCCGCAATTTAGAAAATGTATGAAAGGTTTAGCACTGAGAAACACTTTTTGAAAGATAAATAATGCATTTTATATAAAACTATATAGATCAGACCAAAATGAGGGACAAATGAAGAGGCAAGAGGCACAGAGGGGCATTGTTGCAAATCAGGGACAGTCCCTTAAAATCAGGGACAGTCCCTCAAAATCAGGGACAGTTGGGAGCTATGCATACCTAACATCATTCCAGGCCGAACAATCTACCCAAATCATTACCATTATAGGACACCTAGTTTCTAGGTTGGTCTGGAAAATCGGAGGCTAGTTTGGAAAATGGTGGATAGACAGGCTGAACTAAGCTGTCAAGCAAAGGAGACAGAAGTTGGGACAAATTATAACACAACCAGGGGTGCTTCAGCAGTTTACTTTGCAAAACAGAATATTTAAAGCATTGTAAGCACACCCTAGCCTCTATTACTGTCAGTTTTGCTGGACAGCTTGGCCGGCATATAAATATCTTGGAAAATATAAATCGTTGTGTGAAATAAACAAAAGGAACTATAATAACGAATACTATCATTACATGTATTAACTGCATGAAGTTTTAGAGTAAATTTTTTTCACTTTTATCACTTCCTGATGGATTTACACAAAAATGTGTCCACATTGCAGTGGGCTTTAACACCGTACTGCCACACATATGAGTAAAGCCGGCACAGCTGTTTCGTTCTGGGAGCATGCTCACTCATTGGCCCCAACACTGTGGCTGTCCTGTCACTGACAGCTCCTAATTACTGTTTCAAAAAAGTCACAGATGTAGAGATCTTATAGCCATACAAGAAAAGAAAAGGGTGTAATACAAAAGATAAACAGTACAATGCCAAGGCTCAGTCTTCCATTCATCAGAGGAAATTCAGAATCCTATAACAAAACAATTCATGTATCTACACATGCTTAATTTGGGCCCCAGAGATCCTAAGGAGGCCTTAAATGTGAAAGTATGAGTAGTAAGGCATACATAGAATCTACCTTAATAACAAAGTGGAAAAGAGGTCCAGACATGGTAAAGTAATAGGAAAAGGGAATTTAAAGACAGACTGGTTTACATACGAGGTGAAACACCCAGATACAGAGCCAGATCCGAGAACAGTAGTGGAGGACTTCAGGGGACAAGAGATCGATGTTAGGGCTGGGCTCAGCCCTTCCTTCTCTGAGCTGGCCGCTCACCTGTCGGCTAATTGGCAGCTCCTATCTCTCCACACTGACTCACCTGTTGATGATATCCTGCTTGTCATTCCTGCCTACTTAAGCCGTCCAACCCAGATGATTTCTGTCTTCGCCTTGGTCACATCTCTAGAGACGCTCATCTGTGTTCCTGTTAAAGACTTGCTTGGCTGACATTCCTTTTGGCTTCAGATCCTGCTTGCTGTTCTACTAAGCTCATCTCTGGCTCCCTAACGTTTTGGCTTGTCTGACTATCCATTCCAGGTCCTGAACTCTGGCTATGTTTTGACTATGTTTACTCTGTTACTACCTTTTTTTTTAATAAGTGAGATTTAACTTTACTTCTGTCTCAGTCTGATTCATGGTTTCTGACAATAGGCAAAGGCCATGAAGAAGATGCAGTCAATCCACTTGTTGGTAATATTTTTTCCAGATTGGATGAGCAGGATCACTGCATGGTTCAGTTTGCCATGGTGTTACAAACGCTCCTGAATCGCACGGCTCACCTGGAATCTCCTAATGTGGCTGCTCTGGAACAACCTGTGTTGCAGGCCATCCCTGCTGCTGCTCCAGTCTCTGTGAAGGCACCCACCTCGAGTATTACCTCTGTAAGAGATATGTCTGGTTCCGTTCCACTTCCCCAGCTATTTGGGGGTGATCCAGTCCAATGCAGAGGGTTTCTCAACCAGGTTGAGATATATTTTGAGATGCTACCCCAGTCGTTTCCCACAAACAGAAGCAAACTAGGTTTCGTGATATCTTTGCTTTTTGAGAGATCCTTGGCCTGGGCAAACCCTCTATGGGAGACGCAAAAACCTGTTGTCTTGAGTTACTCTGAGTTTGTGCCTTCCTTTAAAAGGGTATTTGACGTTCCCCCATGCTCCACTTCTGCTGCCAAGTGCCTCATGTCCAGTACGAGAACTGTTGCCGATTACGCCATTGAAATCCGTACTCTGGCAGCAAAGGTTGCTTGGAACAATGAGGTCATCGTGGCTGCTTTTTCTCGTGGTCTCTCGGATATCATCAAGAATGAGATAGCAGCCCGAGATATAACCACTGATCTGGAGAAGTTGATCATGTTTGGCATCCTCATTGACTCCAGACTCAGAAAAAGACTCTCTTTTAAGGAGCGCTTGCGGAAGCCTCCTGTATATTTGTCTTCGAGCTTTGCAGTTCCACCCTTGCCTCCCTCACCTTCCATGCTTCCTGGTACCAAGTCTTTCAGTGAAGATGAACCCATGCACTTGAGCTTCATGCGTCTCTCTGCGGATGAGAGACCCTTAGGAGGAGGGAGAGATTGTGCCTTTATTGTGGCCAGGCAGGTCACTTTTTGAAGTCTTGTCCTACCCATCCAGGAAACGCCCGAACCTTGAGGTCCTGTCACGGACAGACCTTAGGTGACCTTGTTTCATCCCCAGTTATCCAGAAGGATAAGCCCCTGGTTTCGGTTACCCTTTCTTGGGCTCAGTGGTCCGTCGAGATACAGGCTCTAATCGACTCTGGGGCTGCAGGCCTGTTCATTGATTCTGCCTTTGTATCGAAGCACTTGATTCCTTTGCAGCTGCGTGATACTCCACTTGCCATTGAGGCTCTTGATGAGAGACCTTTACAGCCTGCCCATGTGACTAATGAGTCTGTTCCATTGTCCATGGCCGTAGGGGCTCTTTACCATGAGATAATCCAATTCCAAGTTATTTCCTAAACTTATTAGCTAAGTTTCCTCTGGTTATTGGTTATCCTTGGTTACAGAGGCACAAACCCTCTTTTGATTGACTCCATGCTGAGGTTCTCTCCTGGTCGCCACAATGCAGTTAGTCATGCTTCCAGAAGGTAGCCAAGGTCCTGTGCACTTCTTCTCTCTCCTCCTGCAGGAGGAGTACCACGATTTTAGCGATGTCTTTGACAAAGGTCAAGCCTGTAGTTTGCCTCCACACCGGTCGTATGATTGTGCAATTGACCTTCAACCTGGTGCCATACCTCCTCATTGCCGGGTTTAACCTTTGTCGGTATTGGAGGATAAGGCCATGGAGGAGTATGTTGCAGACGCACTTTCTCGAGGTTTCATCTGCAAATCCTCATCTCCTGCTGGTGCTGGTTTGTGGTGAACTGAGACCTTGTATTGATTATAGGGGCCTCAATCATTTCACGATTAGGAATGCCTATCCGATTCCATTGATTACGGAGTTATTTGACCGCCTCAAGGGAGCAACAGTTTTCACAAAGCTTGATTTGAGAGGGGCATACAATCTCATGTGGATTAAGGAGGGCGACAAGTGGAAAACGTGCAAATTCCATCGTGAACAGGTTAAATTCCCGATTTATGTCATTTCCACTGCTGGATTTTCAATGGACCCAGAGAAACTTTCAGCAGTCCTACAGTGACCCGACCTGTGGATTTACATCCTCTGCAGCATTTTCTTAGCTTTGACAACTATTATCGTAAGTTTATTTGTAACTTCTCGTCTCTGGTCAAGCCCCTGACTGATATGACCAGAAAGAACGGTAACCCACAGTGTTGGTCTCCGGAGTCCATTAAGGCCTTTGAGAGTCTCAAGGCTGCCTTTGTTTCTGCTCCTGTGTTGGCACATCCTGATCCTATGTTACCTTTTATCCTTGAGGTTGATGCTTCTGAGACTGGAGTTGGCGCCCTTCTGTCTCAACGTCCTACCTCTGAGAGCGCTATGCATCCTTGTGGCTACTTTTCCAAGAAATTGTCACCTGCGGAGTGCAATTATGAGATTGGTGACAGAGAGCTGTTAGCTATCATTTTAGCCCTGAAAGAATGGAGACATCTCATTGAAGGTACCACTGTGCCAGTTCTCATTCTTACTGACCATAAGAATCTCACATTCTTGTCTCAGGCTAAACGCCTCTCTCCCAGAAGGGCACAAAGGGCTCTTTTCTTATCTAGTTTCAATTACATTGTCCCATTCTTACCCGGAACTTAGAATGTAAGGGCTGTCGCTTTGTCACAACAATTTTCCTCCATTTCCAAGATGGAGTCAGTTTCGGTTCCTGTGATACCTCCTGTGATTCCTCCTGATCGTATTCTGGCTACGGTTTGCACCAGTCTCACTTCTCCTTTGGGTGACAAAATTCTTGCTGCTAAGGTTCATGCTCATCCTAAGAAACCTTGTGACCGCTGCTTTGTCCCAGAGAGTCTCTGTACTGCTGTGCTCCAGACTTACCATCCTCCCAAGGCTGCTGGCCACCTTGGGAAGAATCAATTCTTTTGGGCCTTTTCCCAACAATTCTGGTGGCCTAGTCTATGAACTGATGTAACAGCCTTCATAGCTGCCTGTTCCGTGTGTGCTCAGAGTAAGACTCCACGACACCTTCCAGTGGGCCTCCTACAACCCGTATCCAATGGAGAGAGGCCCTGGACCCACCTGTCTATGGATTTCATTGTGGAGTTACCCAACTCCCAGGGCAACACTGTTATCCATATGGTGGTTGACCGGTTCCCGAAATTGTCTCATTGTATTCCACTTAAGAAGTTGCCCACTTCTAAGGAACTGGCTTCCATTTTTGCTCAGGAGATCTTTCGCTTACATGGGCAACACAAGGTGATTGTCTCGGACAGGGGTAGTCAGTTTGTGTCCTGGTTCTGGCGAGCCTTTTGTGCACAGTTGGGAATTCAGCTTGCTTTCTCCTCTATCACCCACAGTCTAATGGGGCTGCAGAACGAGCCAATCAGTACTTGGAGCAATTCCTACGTTGCTATATTTCTGACCTTCATAACAACTGGTCAGACGTCTTACCGTGGGTGGAGTTTGCTCATAATAGTGCCTTGAAATCTGCTTCCCGATTGTCCCCTTTTATGGCGAACTATGGTTTCCAACCTTCCATGTTGCCTGACTCACTTGTTCCACAGAGTATTCCTGCATTAGAGGAGCATCTCCGTGGTCTTTGTTCCACTTGGGTATAAGTCCAGGAGGCTTTGCGACATGCTAATAGGTACAGACTCCATGCTGACTGCCGATGCCTGCCTGCGCCTTCCTACTAGGTTGGGGACAGGGTCTGGCTGTCATCTCGCAACCTCTCACTTTGCGTTCCCTCTCTGAAGTTCGCACCTCAGTTTATTGGGCCTTTCCGTATTCTTCACAGGATTAACCCAGTCTCTTATGCATTAGACCTTCCTTCTAATACACGTATCTCAAATGTATTTCATGTCTCCTTTTTAAAACCTTTGGTCTGCAAGCGCTTTACCACCTCGGTACCTCGTCCTCACCCTGTACAGGTTGACAACCATGAGGAGTATGAAGTACAGTCCATTGTTGACTCTCGTAGGTTCCATGGGCGCATACAGTACCTGGTGCATTGGAAAGGAACACTCTTGGGTCTCATCCTCGGACGTACATGCCGCTGTCCTCCTCCATGATTTCCATAGACATTTTCCCCTCAAGCCTGGTGGTCCTCCGACGGGGAGGGGTTATTGAGAAGGGGGTACTGGGCTCAGCCCTTCCTTCTCTGAGCTGGCCGCTCAGCTGTCGGCTAATTGCGAGCTCCTATCTCTCCACAGTGACTCATCTGTTGATGATATCCTGCTCATCAGTCTTGCCTACTTAAGCCGTCCAGCCCAGATGATCTCTGCCTTCGCCTTGGTCACATCTCTAGAGACACTCTCCTGTGTTCCTGTTAAAGACTTGCTTGGCTGACATTCCTTCTGGCTCCAGATCCTGCTTGCTGTTCTACTACGCTCATCTCTGGCTCCCTGACGTTTTGGCTTGTCTGACTATCCGTTACGATTCCTGATCTCTGGATATGTTTTGACTACGTTTACTCTGTTTACCTTTTTTATTTTTATTAAAGAAGTGAGATTTAACTGTACTTCTGTTTTAGTCTGATTCATGGTTTCTGACAATAGGAACTCTGCACTATCACTGTAGGCCTGCCAACCAGCCAACTCACTGTTTTTAATCAGGAGCCAGTGGGATGGGTTCCTGATCATGTGGTCACTGTGACAGGCTATCACAGGAAGCCCATTTAACACCTCTGGCCTTAAAAACTTTTAAATTCCAACTCTAAACTAAAAGTATTTTTTACTAAGTTGTCCTCCCACCCTCCTCTAAGCCATAATACTAAGCATTTTTGTGATCCCAATCCCTGAGTGAATCTTTAAAGGCTCACACCAGCTGAAAAGCTCTCCATAGATGATAATGACCCAAGCACCAAAGGATCCTTTGTGTGTCCACAATGTCACGCAAGAAGGCCAGGACACACCCCCTGTTCCGCCCCCTTAACCACTTGCTGACCACCCCATGTACATATACTGCGGGGTGGCAGATCTCCTGTGTGAAATCACGTACCTGGACTGTGCACACGCGCCGCAGGCGATCAACTTCCGCTATGATTGGACACAGCGGGAGCCAATCGGCGGGTTTGGCAGACCCCATGTCTGCCGGGACCCACTGATCATTCCTGAGAGAGGTAGAACAGCGGTCTGTAAACAAGGCAGATTGCCGTTCTGTTAGTAGGTAAGACAGAGATTGTGTGCTTCTGCTAAGCAGGAACACGAATCTCTGTTTTCCCACAGTTAACCCCCCACGCAGTAAGCACTCCCTAGGGACACATTTAACCCTTTGATCACCCCTGATGTTAACCCCTTCCCTGCCAGTTTCATAGTACAGTGACAGTGCATATTTTTTAGCACTGATCACTGTATTAGTGTCACTGGTCCCCAAAAAAAGTGTCAATAGTGTCATTTAGTGGCCGATTTGTCCACCGCAATGTCGCAGTCCCGCTATAAGTCGCTAATCACTGCCATAACTAGTAAAAAAATAAAAATAAATAAGAATTCCATAAAAATATCCTATAGCGCAAGCCAATCAATATGCGCTTATTGAGATTTTTTTTTTTACCAAAGCAGAATACATATTGGCCTAAATTGATTAAGAAATTTAATTTATCAATTTTTTTTTTATTGGATGTGTTTAAAAGCAGAAAGTAAAAAATATTGTTTTATTTTTTTTTCAAAATTGTTAGTCTTTTTTGTTTATAGTGCAAAAAATAACTATCACAGAGGTGATCAAATACCACCAAAAGAAAACTCTATTTGTGGGGAAAAAAAGGACAATTAAGAAGAATTATACAAAAAAAAGTGCTTTTTTTTTACCACTACTATTCCTTTATACTGGCTTTTGAAATTTACAAATGCAGCAATTTAGAAGTTGGATGAGAGGTTTAACCCCGGGAAACACTTTTTGGTAGATATTTAGTGCATTTCGTATACAACTATATAGATCAGACCAAAATGAGAGACAAATGAGGAGGAAAGAGGGGCAGAAGGACTTTATTCAAAATGAGGGACAGTCCCCCAAAATAAGGGACTTTTGCATAGGCGTGCGCAGGGGGTGTGCTGGATGTGCCTGGGCACACCCTGATCATCCTGTGTGCCAGGGCCAAAGAAAAGGCAGTACACCCTGCCCTCCATGCTCCATTTGCTCAAAAGGGGGCCCAGGCACCTGCCAAGCAGGAGGACCAACTGTACTGTCTTATTGCAGATATCGATTCTCTTGTTCCTCCCATTGCCGTGCTGCCGGCTTCTCCTCCTCTCCCTCCGGCTGTGCTGTAGGGGGATTGGTTCTAGCATCTGCGCCTCCATCCTGTCCTCAGTCTTTTTTTCAGTCTTAAATGTAAGACATCAGGGGTCTGTTTAGAACCCTGATATTTCCCAAAAACCCCCCAAAAGGGCAATTAAAAAAATGTAAAAAAAAAAAAAAAAATCTAATAAACAAATAAATAAATAAATGTAAAAAAAGAATAATAATAAAAAAGGACTCATTCACATGTGCTTTGCACTCCCCACCGCCTAGCGACCGCCTCTGTTGCTCTGTGTTTGAGCTTTGGGATGATCACTCTAATGCAATAGACTGCACACACCTATGGACAGCTGGGAGCTGTGCAGTACCCAGACTACATGGGTAGGTCTGATTGTGAATTGTGGAAAACAAGAGGAACATTTTGTATAGCAACTGACAAAGCAAGCGGACAAACTAATGAGCAGGAATACAACGAACAAGAAGAGTAAGCCAAACAGACAATTGCCTGGGGTTTACACACAGTGGCAGAATAAACTTCCCCAAGTTAAATATCATTTTTCAGTAATATTGCCCAATTAATGAAGGAATTACTTCCACCATTGCTTCAGTGGAATGGTGAACGTCCCACGAGAGGAGATCAGAATTCACTTATAGGTAGTAGCCTCTGGCAGTAAATAGGTGTCTTTATTTAAATAGAAGCTGCACTCTGTTTAGTGTATCTGCTGTCACTTTCCCTGCAATCAGATTATCACCTCTGGCTTCTACCTCTCCCTGGGGTTATCAAGGTCACATCAAGTCGAAGATGTGCTAAAGATATCCTACCATACACTTATTACTCTCTCATAATGAAAGGATAAGCCGAGTGCCACTTTGATAAAAAAGCTATTTCAAAGCAGCCCAGGAAGCACTAAAAACGTTAATATTTCTATCTGCTTAGACACTGATGTACCGTTAATGACAGGAAGCTGAATGCAGACAATGATTATAATGACCTGTAATGCACTGTAAGTGGAAGGTAAAAGAGGAAGGCATCATAAACGCGTTAAAGTAAGCACTGATGGGAGTGCAGAAAACACTTTTACTTCTGATTTAACTCGCTTGTTCAACTATAAGTACTTAGAGGATAATGAATTCTGAAGATTTAAAGTTGGATTGGGAGTGATCTGTTGGGTATCAGAGTGCCGATGGCTGTCTCTCTATCCTAACATGGGTTTTCATTTTTTTTTTTTTAGACAGCAAAATTGTTCTTTGCCATTCTATAAATTTCCTAATTCATTACTGTGCAGTATTGCAAAATATACAGCAGGTATTTCGCACAGAGGTGAGCTGCACTGGTTGCAGGATTTGCCATACTGGGGTTGATTTACTAATACCGGAGAAATCTGGTGCAGCTGTGCATGGTAGCCAATCAGCTTCTAACATCAGTTTGTTCAATTGAGCTTTGACAATAAAACCTGGAAGCTGATTGGTTTCTATGCAGAGTTGCACCACATTTTGCACTCTTCAGTTTCAGCAAGTCAACCGCGCTGTGTATAAACATTTAGGGACGTTTTTACAGCTGCTGTTAGGGGCGTTTGACTTTTTTTTAACCACTTCAGCCCCGGAAGATCTGGCTGCAGAATGACCAGGCCATTTTTTGAGATTCGGCACTGCGTCGATTTAACTGACAATTGCGCGGTCATGCGACATTGTACCCAAACAAAATTGACGTACTTTTTTTTCCACAAATAGAGCTTTCTTTTGGTGGTATTTGATCATCTCTGCGGTTTTTATTTTTTGCGCTATAAACAAAAAAAAAGCAAGAATTTTGAAAAAAACACAATATTTTGTACTTTTTGCTATAATAAATATCCCCAATTTTTTTTTAAATAAAGTTAATTTTTTTCTCAGTTTAGGTCGATATGTATTCTTCTACATATTTTTGTAAAAAAAAATTGCAATAAGCGTATATTGATTGGTTTGCACAAAAGTTTTAGTGTCTACAAAATAGGGGATAGATTTATGGCATTTTTATTTATTTTTAGATTTTTTACTAGTAATGGCGGCGATCAGCGATTTTTATCAGGACTGAGACATTATGGCAGACACATCGGACATATTTTTGGGACCATTGCCATTTATACAGCGATCAGTGCTATAAAAATGCATTGATTACTGTAAAAATGTCACTGGCAGGGAAGGGGTTAACACTAGGGGGCGATCAAGGGATTAACCGTGTTCCCTGTGTGTGTTTCTAACTGAAGGGGGAGGGGACTGACCTGGAGGAAATGACAGATCGTGGTTCCTAGCTTTTAGGAACTCACGATCTGTCTCTCCTCACAGAACAGAACAGGGATTTGTGTGTTTACACACACATGTCCCTGTTCTGCCTCTCGTGCCTGCTATTGCTTGTGGCCGGCGGTCATTGTGACCGTCGGCCACGAGCGTCAGCACCCCCGCACTGCAGCGTGCCTGTGCCTCCGGTGGGGCTATCCTGATCCCGTGAGCCAACGTATAGCTACGATGGTTCGCGGGATCGTGCTGACCTGCCGCAGTATAATGACGGCGGCTGGTCGGCAAGGGGTTAAACTGCCTCTAAACCACCCTCCATGTTAGCCTATGTGTCCATGCACACATAAACTGTCAGAGGCATTTGGAGGCATAAGCGTTTAGGGGCAGTAGAAAAAAACAACAGCCCGTGCGTACAGGAGCAGTAAAAACTAGAAACACCAAAAAAAACCCGTCAAAACAGGTTCAGACACGTTTCACGTTTTTAGGCGTTTTTTACATTATAAAGAGTATTTTTAATGAAAAAACACCTAAATAAGCCACAAAACGCGTGAAAATGCGCAAATATGTGAAAAACCACATTTTTAGCACTGCTATAGCGCTGGCGTTTTTAAATTGTCCTGTGTATATGAGCCCTTAGGTGCATAACTGTGGACCCAATGCCAAAAACTGACTTTCAGCCAGTTAATGGTTTTAATAAAAGTTATAAAGAGCAGATTTATACCTGATCTCTAGAATTGTCTTCCCTTAGACCAGCCAACTGACTTTACTAATGACTGTCGTTGTGGTTGAGCTACTGAATGGTGTCTCTACCTTATACAGAACCTGTGCTTAAAGTGATTGTAAAGTCTCGTTTTTTTAAAGTTAAAAGTAACAAAAATGTCATACTTACCTGCTCTGTGCAGTGGATTTGCACAGAGCAGCCCAGATCTTCCTGGCCCCACCCCCTTTCTCTCCTGATTGGCTGACTGACTTTGATTGACAGCGGTGGGAGCCAATAGTGCTGCGCTGCTGTTTAAGCGAATGAAAAGGGGAGTCCAGATCAGTCAAGACACTCTTACAACATCGCTGGATCGAGATGGGGCTTTGGTAAGTATAAGGCCCCTTTCACGCTGCTGAGATTTTGCTGAGATTTTGACACAATTTTGCAGCGATTTAAGAGAATGCCTGTGTAAACTTGAGGTCTATGGATCTCAACTCGCATCACAGTCAGACCAAAGTAATACAGGGACTACTTTGAAGTTGGTGCAATTTGAAGTCGCACAGATATGAATGGTTATCATTGGGAATCATGAAGTATGACTTGTCATGCGACTCTGATGTCCAAAGTCGCAAGAAAAGTCGCACAGGTGTGAAAGGGGCCTTAGGAGGGCTGCTGCACACAGAATGCTTTTTATCTTAATGTATAGAATGCATTAAGATAAACAAACCTTCTGTCTTTACAATTACTTTAACCATGAATAGCATGAATAGCAGGCAGTAAGTAGGCAGATGGAGTCTGGAGGAACTATGGATAGTAGGCAACATAGTTTAGAGTATATGTGGTGAAATGTAAAATCATACATTCATTACCACATTGTATTTCAATTATTTCTAGCCTTCTCCTATTAATCAGAATAATCTTGAAGTTTGCTGAGAGTATACCTCCTGACTTTTTGACCATCTATTAGCAAAAGTATGTAGGCATAGGACACACCCCCTTAAAGAGATTTATACAAAAAAAAATTAGTTAAACCCATAAGTGCTTTTTATTTACCACTACTATTCCTTTATATTGGCTTTCGAAATTTACAAATACAGAAATAGGATGAAAGGTTTAGCACTGGGAAACACTTTTTGAAAGATAAATAGTGCATTTTATATACTACTATATAGATCAGATCCAAATGAGGGACACATGAGGAGGAAAGAGGGACAGAGGGACTTGGCTCCAAATCAGGGACAGTTGGAAGCTATGGCTGAGAGGAGGGGTTTCAGGAGACGGAGTCAGTACAGGAATCACTGCTTGCGGCAGCAAGGTACCATGGGATATGTAGTCATTGGAAATTGAAAGTAAACAGCAAAGGAGAATCTGCAAAGCATGCAGGGAATCCAGGAAGTCGTGGAAAGAGATGGCCAGCAGAACTTACAACATGAAAGGAGATTTTTCAATTATGCTTATATTAGATTGTGAAAAAAAACTATTGTTTGTATTGTTAGCACAATGCTGATGTTATAAAATAAAAGAGCAAGCTGTGACCATAGATGTCCCTTAAAGTGATTGTAAACAATTACCTTATAAAACAACTAATTCAGTTAAAAACTGAAATGAAGAGCAAAACATTTGCAATAAATATAAATATATTTTTTTTTTTTATAAGTGATCACATTCCCTCAGTTCTCAGCTGCATGAAAGCTGGGGGAGGAGAATCAACAGCACACTGAGCTTCCCAGTGAAAGGGTATGCAGGGGCATGTCAGGACAAGCCTGATCATTGGAGGAGAGCAGGCTGAGTTTGTTCTTCTGATTAGTGTGGTCAGTTTTTAATAGGAAAGCAGAGGAACTAGCAGGAACACCAGGGGTTCCACATAAAGGAAGCATACAAGATAACGTTTCATAGAAGTACATGGTACATAAGGCACATATCAGGAATATGAAGTGTTGGGTTTACATACTCTTTAAGGCCCAATTCTGGGAAACTTGAAAATTATCCCTTGCAGTGGGGCTATGCCCGCACTGAAATGGTTAATTGCTTGTTTACTGTAGAGGAGAGTAAAAGCAATTTTACTTACATGATCCTCCAGGCAGCACTCCCCCATTCTCCGACAGTGGACTGTCCTTTGCTATTATCATATCCAGTGCAGGGCTATGGACTCTGCATTGGTTTAGATCAGTGTTTCTCAACTCCAGTCCTCAAGGTACCACATCAGGTCATGTTTTCAGGATTTCCCTCAGATGAAAGGGCTGTGGTAATTACTAAGGTAGTGAAACTGATCAGATCAAATGTGCAAAATAATGGGAAACTAAAAACATGACCTGTTTGGGGCACCTTGAGGACTGGAGTTGGGAAACACTGGTCTAGATCAGTGATGGTGAACCTTGTCACCCCTAAATGTTTTGGAACTACATTTCCCATGATGCTCATGCACTCTGCAGTGTAGTTGAGCATCATGGGAAATGTAGTTCCAAAACATCTGGGCTGCCAAGGTTCACCATCTCTGGTCCAGAGGAAGTCAGGGCCTTAGACCAGCGAAGGGGAGAAGATGCTGCAGGGACCATTCTAGCAGTGTGGAGGAGCAGAGGACTGGGTGAGTAAATGTTTGTTTTAACAAGTCCCCTAGGCCCCTTTTACTCGGGACAGACTCCGTTTTGATCTGTCCACTGATTCCCTGCTGATCAGAGCAGAGCAGGCAGATGGCAGGTCCGTGTCCATTGGACAGAGTCTTCTCTGCTCTATGGGCATTTGGATGTAAACAGACTTTGCTGTCCATTCACATCCGACTGCCCTTCTGATCTGATTTACCTAGATGGAGGAGAACAGGTCGTCTTCAGTTTTTTTTAGCGGAGCAGATCAGAGGTAGGTGAATGTAAATGTACACCCGTTGGTCCATAGGCATGAATGGACCGTCCGATCATGTCTACCTGAAAAACTGACAGGGGGACATGATCAAACCCTTTGTGTGAAAGGGGCCTTAGACTTAAATGAGGAATTTACCCCAGTAGTGCCGATGTTCTATCGAGAAATGCCTCCCGTCCAAAAATGCCCCTGATGGGTCTGCGCATGCGCAGTAACAAACGCCACTCCAGCTGACATGTTGATCAGCTGGCGTGACATCAACACAGCGCATGCGCAGATCATTGGAGGCATTTTTCGATGGGAGACAGTATTGGGCAGTATTCAGAGCTATGCAAACAGCGGAGGCAGGCTTCACTTATCAGATTGTGCCTTGCTCTTGCGGGGCAGGTTTTCCATTCGCTGAAGGCCAGGTTTTGCTTGTGTTGCCGGACGGGTTTGGTGTGTTGAATGGCGGGCTTCACCTGTGTCTAAGGGCGGGTTGCAACACACACACAAAACCCGCCCTTCAACACACCCACAACCCGCCACGCAACAGCGAGGCTTAATCTGACAACTACGTTCCCCTCGGTGTTTGGATAGTGTCGGATAATACCTCCGACGATCTGCGCATTTGTTGTGTTGACGTCACGCCAGCTGATCAACATATCAGCTGGAGTGACGTTTGTTACTGAGCATGCGCTAACCCATCGGGGGGGCATTTTTCGTCGGGAGGCATTTCTCGATAGAAGACCGGTGCAGCCCCCTCTGCAAAGTATTATTTCCAAGTTTCCCGGAGCTGGACTTTAAGGTGCACCAAAAGTTCGTTTTGAGAAGTTCCAGAGAAAATTAACATCATTTCAGCAAATGCAACATGTTTAGGATTTTATTAGGGTTGGCAAGACTATAGAAAAATACCCAGAAAGGTGCATATTATAGACTTCATATGATCTCATATTACTTTTCTTTAATGCTGAATCCCTGTAGTCACTTGGATGACTAAAACGAACACAGGACCATTTTCTCAGCAGGCCTCCCATCCTGGCAGACTGTTAACCTCCTCTTGTTGGTATACATATTACATTGTTTCTTAGTAGGTAAGTGTAGTGTGAACATGCGTTCAGTTTTTGTAAACTACAACTGAAAGGTCACCCTCCTTATTTTAATCACTGTGCTTCATGCTGATATACTTTCAGGTTTTAAAAGCATGGGAGGATTGTTATCGTTCCATGTCAGGTCAAGATGCACTGCTCCGCCATGTGTTGTTGTCCCCACTGGTAGATTAAAGCTTCCACATAGTACCGCTGTTAATCCATGTTGAATCTCAGATTCTGATTACCCTCCCTCACTGTCTGATAAGACATGTGAGAATTCACAAGTGCCCTGGTTTATTTTACAGAAGGAATTAATGATATACAGCAAGCCAGTGGTTTAACCCTTTTTGCCGTAGGATGCTGGCAATGAATGTTATTCCAACATGATTACATCTTTAACATCTGGATAATCTCTTCATCTTCTGCTCTCGGTGGGCCCCTAAATTGGTTTCACTGCAAACTGACTGCAATTGTTTTAGTAAAGATTGTATGTTCTAATCCACGTGTAGAGGATGTGCTGTGAAGAATTTCATTATATGGTTTGGATGCATAAAAGCTGTAGGGCAATACTTGGTACCGTTTATTAATTTAACCAAATTTTTTATTTTTGCATCATTTTTTCCATTTTACAGAGGTAAAAAAGACACAATATAACTTGTTCTTTTGGGAAGAAAAGATACTCCCAATACAAAAGCTTATTAGGAATTAAAGTGGTATTTAACCCAGAAGCAAACATTTATTATCTCGCAGTATACCAGTTCTCAGATGTGGTGGCTACATTAGACATGTGCAATTCGTTTCTTTCCAAATTAGTTTTTTAACGAATTTCGACAAATACCGCCAAAAGAAAGCTCTTTTTGTGGGGAAAAACAGAAATCAAGTTTGTTTTTGTACAAAGTCACACGCCCGCGCAATTGTCAGTTAAAACGACGCAGTGCCAAATCGCAAAAAATGGCCTGGTCATTAAGGGGGCAAATCTTTTGGGGCTGAAGTGGTTAAAGTATAACTAAGAGCCCTTTCTCACTGCCAGCCCCGAATCACAAAAAATGGCCTGGTCATTAAGGGGGCAAATCTTTTGGGGCTGAAGTGGTTAAAGTATAACTAAGAGGACTTTCACACTGCCAGTGCCCGGGCGTCGGCGGTAAAGGGCCGCTAGTTCTAGCGGCCGAATAAAGGGTTAAAAGCGCCCGCAAAGTGCTGCTGCCGCGGCTCTTTGCAGGCATGTCGGTGGCGCTGCCCATTGATATCAATGGGCAGGGGCACTTTATTAGCGGTGTATACACCGCTCCTAAAGGGCCTCAAAGAAGTTGCTTGTAGGATTTTTTTTGATGTCCTGCCAGCGCAGTGCCCCAGTGTGAAAGCCCTCTGGGATTGCAGATGAGGCTTCTTCAGGCAATTTACAGGCGCTATTTTTAGTGCTAAAGCACCTGAAAAATGCCTCCAGTATTAAAGGGGTCTAAAGGCAAAACTTTTTTTTTTAGTTTTGGATAGAGTGGAGATGGATTAGAACACCTTTCAGTTGCTATTGCTGTCTGTGCCCCCGTTAAGGAGATTCACCCTCTCTATTTGTCCTGTTTATCATTATCATTGAAAGTGATAGTAAAAGAAAATCCCAAATTTTGGGTTGTCCCCAGAAAAGTAGTAGAGGGGAAATGTTCCAAGGGGGACACTAGTTCTGGTGACCTGGGGGTCCCCAAGGAATTCCCTTCATTTACAGGGATTTCTCCCACTTCCTGTTTGGCTATGGGACAGGAAGTGAAGGGAAATCTCTGCAATGGGACACAGATGGCGAAAAAAAAATCTGACAGGGGTTATAACCCTCCCTTGCTCTATCCAAAATGAGAAAAAAAAGGGTTCAATCAAACTGGTATACTTAGACCAGATGTGTACTGCAGGATAGCTGCATATGAGAACTGTACCATTTTATTCAGTGGTTCAATTACAACCTAAAGGTAATCAAACACCTTGTAAGCTAGCAAATGATGTGTGTAGTAATTTGTTCTTTTAGCGATAATCTAAACACATGATACAATTGTATACTGTATATAGTTCTTTTATTTCTAAATACTGATTGTGTTTTACTGTGTATTGTACTATTTTATGCATTCTGTCAAGAATTTCTCCAAAAGTGAAGAATTGTCATTCTTATGGCACCTCCTACACACTACAAATGTTATAAAAGTTCAACAAAACATTTAACAAATTAAAAGACAGTTTCCATGGCAACAATAGGCCAATAGCAGTAAGAATCACTAGATTGCTTAATAATGTGCATATTGCAACACCCTAGGCAATGCCAACCTGTTTTTCTTTATATACATACTGTTAGCCTCATAGTAGGCTGAGTTAAATGATTACATTGCTCTACTATGCCAATGTTCTGTGAAATTAACAAAAGTATACTTGCAATACTTTTTTAACAAGAGACACAAAACTTCATTTATTAGTCAGGCATGGAAAGCAATAAATGCAGCTGGAGAAAGTGCTTTGAGAGCAGTTACAAAAATAGGAAATTGTTCTGCAGGAGAGAGATACATATAATATAATTTAACGGGGAGTTGAGTTTTAAGATGAGAAGGTGTCACCTTTTTTGCTTGCTAACAGTATTCTCTAATGATGTCTTGTCCGAATGAATCACACGGCGGTCAAAAACGCTGCAGCACTGCACTGTTCCTGCTTTTTTTAGTAAAGGATCAAATTTTGACAATTAAATTACTATATTCAAGGTTTTCCTGTTTTCGAAAATGCGGCAGAAATATAGTGGAGTGGTTCAGCAGGCAGTAGGGAAAACAGTAAAGGACACAGGGGAAGAATAAGCGAAGGTTATAATGAAAACAATGGAGCAGGATAGTTTGTGTTGGTAAATAATGTGCCGAAGTGTTAAAGTAAGGATTAAAATAAAACAATGACATGTGAAGTGTTGGAGCACAAATGTTGCCATATAATTATTAGTGGTGGCCAAAGACAAGCATATCCCTTAAAATTAGACATCAGCCTATCCTCCAACCATTGTCTCCCAAACTTGTTCCAAGATTTCAGTCCATCCAGTCTATGTGCCTTCCCTGTACAGTAAAACCTTGGATTGAGAGTTTTTTGCAAAACAAAGACTTGATAAACATGTCTTGATATACAAGTAGTGTCAGGTCACAACTGAGTATAAAAGAAAAGAGAGGTTTTACTGTACAGGGAAAAACCTTGGTTTTTCCCTATACAGTAAAACCTCTAGCAACTTTCTAGCAACATTTAGCAACTCACATGTCTTGATCCATCAAAAGTGTACAAAGTCTTCCAGATAATTTTCTGAAAAAAGCAGCCAAAGCTGCAACGTAGAAAAGCCTGCCCCTTGAATGCTCCAAAGAAGGACCCCTGCTCTCTGTGTGGGAGCAGTGGTTTCTCTGTAAAGGACTCCAGAACAACATACTCAGAGAGGTGCTGGAAACTTTTAGACTTATGCCGCGTACACACGAGCAGACTTTCCGGCATACTTGGTCCGGCGGACCAGAGTCCGCCGCACAATCCGATCATGTGTAGGCTCCCGCTGACTTTTTTTCCCAAAAGTCCGCCGGACCTAGAAATGAAGCATGTTTCAAATCTTTCCGTCGTAAGTCCACCGGACTCAGTTCCTGACGGAAAGCCCGTTCGTCTGTATGCTGGTCCGATGGACAAGATACGACGCAAGGGCAAGGTATTGCATCTCGCGCTCGCTGCAATAGAAAAACAGATTTTCCTATTGTGGCAAGCATGGGGCATACCAGGCCCTTAGGTCTGGTATGGATTTTAAGGGGAACCCCCTACGCCGAAAAAAACGGCGTGGGGCCCCCCCAAAGTCCATACCAGACCCCGATTTGAGCACGCAGCCCAGCCGGTCAGAAAAGGGGGTGGGGACAATCGAGCGCCCCCCCTCCTGAACCGTACCAGGCCGCATGCCCTCACCATGGGGGGGTAGGTGCTTTGGGGGAGGGGGCGCCCTGCAGGGCCCCCCCACCCCAAAGCACCTTGTCCCCATGTTGATGGGGACAAGGGCCTCTTCCCGACAACCCTGGCCGTTGGTTGTCAGGGTCTGCGGGGGGGGGGGCTTATCGGAATCTGGGAGCCCCCTATAATAAGAGGGCCCCCAGATCCCGGCCCCCCACCCTATGTGAATGAGTATGGGGTACATGGTACCCCTACCCATTCACCTAGGGAAAAAGTGTCAATAATAAAACACACTACACAGGTTTTTAAAGTAATTTATTAGACAGCTCTGGGAGGGTCTTCTTCCGGCTTCGGGGGTCCTCTTCCTACTTCGGGGTCCCTCCGGTTCCTCTTCTCCCGGCGCCTGGTTGGTTCTTCTCCACTCTCTCTGGCCTCTTCTCCCGGTGTTCGACCTCTGCTCCCGGTGTTCCAGTTCTTCTGCCGGCTCCTCCGCTATCTTCATGCCGCTCATTTGCTAGCGGGGGGCTACCCAAAGCACCCACCCCCCCATGTTGAGGGCATGCGGCCTGGTACGGTTCAGGAGGGGGGGTGCTCGCTCGTCCCCACCCCCTTTCCTGACCGGCCAGGCTGTGTGCTCGGATCGAGGTCTGGTATGGACTTTGGGGGGGACCCCACGCCGTTTTTTTCGGCGTAGGGGGTTCCCCTTAAAATCCATACCAGACCTAAGGGCCTGGTATGCCCTGCGACAGTGCTCGCAAGGTGTCAATCTCGCTAATAAAAGCGGCGAGATTGACTTCCTTTTCTAGTCCCGTCATACCCGAGTCACGTTCAAAATGAACGGACTTGTCCGTGTGTGGGCAAGTCCGTTCATTCGGAAAGTCCGACGTAACTCCGGCGAAAGTCCGTCGGGAAGACGGGCGGACCTAGCCTGCCGGATAGTCTGGTCATGTATAGGCAAGTCCGTCCGTTCAGAAAGTCCGGCGGTAGTCCGCCGGAAAGTCCGGCGGGAAGAACGTCGGACCTAGTTTCACAGAAAGTCCGGTCGTGTGTACGCGGCATTAGGAGGTAAGTCAGATGAAGGAAAACTTCATACAAGATCAGTAGCTATGGCTCCTACGCTCCCTTGATGGACATCCAACAGTAGCTTAGACCATAGAAATACAGGCAGGAACACAACTTCAAAATCAAATAATAGAGATAAAAGATCATTTTAATTAAAGAAAAAGTATATAAAAACAGGCAATGCAGTTCGGAGGCAACACCACTCCTCCTTCTACGGGATTATATTAGAATTAGTATTGAACTCTTCTCGTAAAGGAACAACTTGACAGCAGTTGTTGTCTGGCAACTTTGGTCTGATGCGCCTTTCTGTTTTCCTGTGGTCTCTCAACACTCCAAGCTGAGTCAAAGCTTGAGCTTTCCTATAAGCAGGAAGCCTGGGTTTTACTGACTGCAGAGCTATAGGTCTAATTCAGCAAGGTATGTCTTGGATCTCTTGAATCCAGCAAGACTGAACGAAAAAACCTGACATGTCAGGTTGGAGCCACTGTACTAACAATCCAATGTTAGTACAGCGATCTCCCCTACTGTTCTGTTGTATTCTGATAGGGGGACGCCCCCCCCCGCTGGAACACTCCTGTCAGTGTTCTTAGCCATTGGCTGAGAGTACTGATCAGGAGCTGGTCAGCAAACCTTTTTCAGTCATGCCAGCAGGCCAGCTTTTGCTGGAGCAGCTGCAGTACACACTGGCTGAATGTCGGGTTTTTATTGAGCTAGCCGATGCTGCCCAACATTCGGTCCGTGTGTTCAGGCTTTAGGCTGTGGCTGCTTTCTAAAGAAAGCTGGAAAGCATAATATGAAACACCAACTAAAAGTAAAATAAAATTATGTTTTGCCTTAAGGGAAGTGCATCAATGAGATGGGTAATGCTGTTTTTGATCTTTAATAGGTAACAAATATTCAGATTAATATAGCTTAGTTTAAAATGATCGTAAACATTTTTTTTTAATAACAAAAGTCTTTCTTCCCTGCTGTTTGCAATGGTTCTAGACAGAGCAGCCCTGATCCTCCTTTTCTAGCATCCCCTGCCTGCGCTCCAGGCTCCTCCCCACTGCCGAGTGCCCCCATAGCAAGCCATGTGCTGGCTCCATCCTGAGCTGTGCTGTGTGTGAGTCCACCGACACACACAGCGCAGCTTGGCCCCTCCCCCCCACTCTTTACTTACTGACTGTGATTGACAGTAGTAGGAGCCAATGACTCCCACTACTCCCTCCATGTCCAATGAGCAAGGAGAGAGCGGAGAGAGCTGCTGCTCAGCGATGGATCAAGATCAGGCTCGGGTAAGTATAAGGGGGGTGAGGACTGGAGGGCAAACTGCACAGAGAAGGGTTTTTTCCTTCAAAGAGAGAATGTAAAGTAAAAACCTTTTACTTTAACAACCTTTTTAATGTCCAAGTCTATGATTATGCAAGTATTAGAAAAAGTTCAGTATTGACATTGGTTTACAAAACAAATAAAGGACTATAAGGCCTATAATAAAAATCCATCCTACTTATACAGCATGTGAATACTTTGGTGACAAATCTGATTTAATCCTCGTCTTCCCCAACACATGCAGCCCAATCTATCAACTGAAATCTTTGGTTCCTGAACAAAGTGTACACTGTGATTATAACTTTCAAAGCTCTGATCATAAATTTCATAGATAGGTCATAGTTCCATGACGGGATGGCATGCAATGCAATTAAAAAAAATCCATCATTGCAAAGAAGCATCATTATGGTAATAAGGAGATTCCAAGCAGGACTGACTTTGCTATTATGGCAACCAGACAAAAAAAAAAAAAAAAAAGAAAAACACAGCGCAGTAGCGTTTTTAAACTGGTAGAGTCTCTGGTGGAATTCTAGCCTAACGCTAACTGTGCTTAAAAATGTTCTCTCTCCCCTCCTGCTACCTATCATACCTAACCTGTGTAAAAAAACATCTGTACTTACCTATTTTTAGACCGCTCCCGTCTGGTCATGTGATCCCCTGTTCAGTGAACGGCAGCTACAGGGAAAAAGAAGAAGGGCTCGACAACAGTTGGGAATTAGGGGAGCCATGATGCCACCCGTAGACTGTCATGTCCCAGCCATTGTCGGCACGTTTACCTCTCCCTGCAACCACAGCTCACTAACAACAAGAGAGTCAGAGTTGTGGAATGACATGAGCAGAATAAAAATAGGTAAGTATTCACATCTTTTTTACACAGGTTAGGCAAGATAATTAGCAGGAGGGGGGTAGGAACATTTTTAAGCATTTTTAATGTTAGGCTGGAAATCCACTTTAAAAATGCGTGTCAATTCCCAGAATGTATTTTGCAAAAGTCTCCTGTGCATGGCCTACTACCTGTTCAATCCCTTCACTGTTTTGACTCGGTTCACATATATGCAAATTGGATGCATTTTTAACCCCATCCAATCCACATAACATGTCAATTGGACGGGCTTTCAATGGAGCCTGTTTACACAAGTGTGGGGCGGCGGCGGTGTGGTTTTCAAAAGGATTCTGTGCGATTTCAGGTAAAAATTTGCACCTGAACCAGTGAACAGAACCGCACCGGACTGCTGCACTGAAACTGCAGCTGCATATGTGTGAGCGCTGTCTAAATGATAGTGCTTCACAGTATACAGGCCTACCTGGCAGGAAGCTCACTACCTGTTGTATGTGGCGGGAAAACACATAGAGGACTGCACATTCAGAAGTATTGACTGTTTGTTCACACAAATCCCATCTCAAGGCCAGGCAGAGCCAACCAGTTCCTCTGCTTCGCACAGATCCTACCTACAGCGAAGTTTAGACCCAAAAGCCTCATAGAAGCAGCAGACAACTGGTACACATAGAAAGCCTAGAAGGTTTATTGTGGGTTTAAAGTGTATCTAAAACCAGACTTCTCAAGTCTCCCGCAACTCACAGGAGTCTCCTGCATTTGACGGTGGACTCACGGACACCCGCGTGTGCGGCAGCCCAAGCCGCCCCCTCCTCCCAGCCAGGGGAGGCAGTGGCATCGCTATAGGGATCGATTGTGCCAAGGTAGGTGCAGCACGGACTTCCTATGTGTCCCAGACTCTTACTCCATCCCTCCTCTCGTAACCCTCCAGCTCCCCCAATCACTGAGCGCCCCGCACTCCACCAGTCCAGCTCAGAGAAAGTTAGGAAGTCGGGACAGCCAATGGGAGATGACCAACAGCTGTGTGGAGGGTGCTTGTGTCGGATTCAACAGAGGGAGGAGTGAGTCCAGGAGCGAGTGAGAGAGAGCTGGTGAGTGTGAGGCTGGCAATGTCTTCTCTGGCAGCACTGTGTTCCTGGCTGGCTCTCTGTGTGCTTCCACACAAAGCCTGGTGACCGTGCAGGCATCCCCTGAGTGGTGTACACACATGGTGGGAGCATGGGAGCTATAGAGGAGTGCTGGTACCTGGGAGGCAGGTGAAATAATTTGGTGGGAAATCCTGACTGGTCAAATATTCTCCCAGGTAACCTCGTCTGGGGGCAAGGGGACACTGATCAAAAGGGGGGTTTAAATTTCAGGTGATTTCCCAGTTTCTCTGTATGCATCCAGATCACACTGACCCTTCCCAATGTCTGTTGGCAGGTTGGCTGAGCCCATTTGTTGTTTCCGCTGCCCTGATGTAAAGGGAAACTCTTCAGACTCTGGTGGTGGTGGGGGTTGTGTGAAACACCGCATGACGCCACCTCCCTGAAATTAGTTTTAGCGTTTTGGGATGTCTGTAAACCCAAGATCAAAATGTAATATACTGCAGCTTACCAGTCCTTAGATATGGTAGTTGCGTTATTTGTTTTTAAGCTGCTTTAATTTTATTTTCACTTACTGAGTCTGCCAGTGACACACTTCCTGTCCGATGGTGGCTGCAGCACCCCTCCATTATAACTATGGAGGGAGCCAAGGTTGTCACCTCAGGCTGCCCTCCTGATATAGACTAAAAACAGGTTCTTATCTCTTCATCTCTATCACATGGGGTCAAGGCAGTTGGTAGTTTACAGAAGATATCTGTGAAGAAAGATAATCTTTGACGCAGCTTGCAGGACGTTCAACAAATATTTTCTGTACTTACTGAAAATGTTTTTTAACTTGCTAAAAAAGAAGGCTAATGCAGCCAACAAATCTAAGGACTAGTAAGTGGCTGTATGTGATATTTTTGTTCTTGGGTTTAGACAGCCTTTACGTTTTCTTTAGTTTAGGTTTGTATTATAATATGTTCATACTTTACTGCACTAAAAATAGAAGAGGATAAAACATCAGCAATTTTATCTTATGGTTATTGGGACTTTTAAGCTGCTAATGCAAACGCATAGAACAACATTCTCTGAAAATTTAAACAGTTTATTCACAGCTTTTTTTTAAACTTTTATTTTTTATTTTTAGAACATCATAAAATACATATACTGTACATGCTTAGCCTCCTCAAGGCTATTTTGGGATTTTATGTAACTACAAAGCCTTTGGCATCATTATTAAATACACATTTGCTTATACAGAGCTTAGGTTAACACCCCCCTAAGCCATAACTATTCCTTGTCAATGTGAATCTTAATTATTTTCCACTGGTGTAATTTTTGTCCTAAACAAAAAGCATATAAAACTGTGCTATTGTTCTAAAATTAACATAAACATCAAAAACAGCTGCAAAGTCTACTGCGAGATATAGCACAATCCCAAATCAGAAAAATCATACACAGAATTGCGCTTAGAAGTATTGAGTCAGACACCAGTAGGAAAAAACAGTCCTAAAAGTGGTTAAAAAAAGGTTTTGTGTAGCATCTGCACCCATCCACCACCTTTAACCACTAGCCGACCAGCCACCGTTATTATACTGCAGCAGGTTGTCTCTCTCTCGCAAATCGCTGTAGCTGTACATCGGCCCATTAAACAGCTATAGCAGGTGCGAGCAGGGGGAACCGATGCGCGTGGCCGGCGGTCGCCATGACTGCCGGCCACGCGCGATCGCGGGCACGAGAGATAGGAGAGGAGAGACAGATCGTCTGTTCCTACTAGCTAGGAACAACAATCTGGCTTCTCCTCTAGTCAGTCACATCCCCCCACAGTAAGAAACACACTGATGAACACATTTAATCCCTTGATCGCCCCCTAGTGTTAATCCCTTCCTTACCAGTGACATTTACACAGTAATCAGTGCATTTTTCTAGCACTGATCACTGTATAAATGTCAATGGTCCCAAAAATGTGTCAAAAGTGTCCGATCTGTCCGCCGCAATGTCGCAGTCCCAATGAAAATCGCTGATCGCCGCCATTACTAGTAAAAAAAATTCAAATAAATTAAAATGCCATAAATCTATCCCCTATTTTGTAGACACTATAACTTTTGCGCAAACCAATCTATATACGCTTACTGCAATTTTTTTTACCAAAAATACGTAGAAGAATTTATATCAGCCTAAAATGATGAAGAAATTTGTTTTATTTTTATTAAAATGGAGATATTTATTATAGCAAAAACTAAAAAATATGTTTTTTTTTTTTTTTTTTCAAAATTGTCGCTCTTTTTTTGTTAATAGCGCAAACAATAAAAACCGCAGAGGTAATTGAATACCACCAAAAGCTCTATTTGTGGGAAAAAAAGGACGTCAATTTTATTTGGGTACCACGTCACAGGCAATTGTCAGTTAAAGCGACGTAGTGCCGTATCGCAAAAAATGGCCTGGTAATTAAGGGGGCAAATCCTTCCAGGGCTGAAGTGGTTAAATATATGATCCAGTCACAATCACCTCCACCAAAGGCAAAATGGTTGCTTACCTGATTGCACGGACCTTCTATCACGGAAGGTCAGTGACACTTGTGGCTCTAAACCCAGCCAGGGCTTTCAAACATTCCAAGAGCCTCTTAGGGCATGTAGAATCCCCTTTCAGGTGTCGATATCACAGACGATCCCCAAAATATAAAAGACTAACCATAGTGTAAAAATCCTTAAAACTTTATTAAAGATATAAAGTATTGCACTTACGACATGGAGAGTATATAATCGCATTAGAGACAGAAACAAGCCGACCGGCTATTCGCAGCTGCCTGTTCTTCTGGAATTCGAGAAGCGTGGTGACGTCGATCCACCCTACGCGCTTTGTCATAAGATGATGTCATCCGGGGGCCCATGTCGTAAGTGCAATACTTTATTTGTTTAATAAAGTTTTAGCCCTAAGAGGTTCCTCGGATGTTTAAAATCCCTGGCTGGGTTTAGAGCCACAAGTGTCACGGACCTTCCATGACAGAAGGTCTGTGCAATTATGGTAAGCAACTATTTTGCCTATGGTGGGGGTGATTGCCACTTGATCGTATATTTAAAGATGGCAGATGGTGTTGATGCTATCACAGAACCTTTTTTACTACTTTTTTGAGTTTTTTTCCTACTGATGTCTGACTCCATAGTTTTTAACTCTGTGTAGGATTTTTCACATTTTTTTTACCTGTATGCTGGTTATGTGGAGTGGCTCCAGCAACTATATACAATGTGTTTTGTCTACTTTATTAGGTATATGTGAAGACTCCATTATATTAAAGCTAACAGATATAGAAGTCTTCACAGATTTCTGATGGAGTTGGTCTTTCAATCCATGAAACACATTGTATATAGTTCCCAGGGCCACACCACATAACCAGCATACAGGACAAGAATGACACCAGTGGAAAATAATTAAGATTCACATTGACAAGGAATGGTTATGGTTTAGTGGTGTATTAGCCTAGACTGTGTGTAGGCAAATGTGTATTTAATGATGATGTCAATGGCTTTGTAGCTACATGAAGTACCAAAATAGCCTTGAGGAAGCTAAGCATACATGAGGAAAAAAAAGTATTTGACCCCCTGCTGATTTTCTACGTTTGCCCACTGACAAAGAAATGATCAGTCTATAATTTTAATGGTAGGTTAATTTTAACAGTGAGAGACAGAATCACAACAAAAAAAATCCAGAAAAACGCATTTCAAAAAAGTTATACATTGATTTGCATTTTAATGAGTGAAATACGTTTTTGACCCTTTCACAAAACATGACTTAGTACTTGGTGGCAAAACCCTTGTTGGCAAACACAGAGGTAAGATGTTTCTAGTAGTTTTGAGGCTGACGTTTGGTAACTCGAACCTTCAGCTCCCTCCACATACCATCCATCGTCCCTTTGATGCGGTGAAGTTGTTCTGTCCCCTTACCTGAAAAACACCCCCAAAGCATAATGTTTCCACCTCCATGTTTGACAGTGGGGATGGTGTTCTTGGGGTCATAGACAGCATTCCTCCTCCTCCAAATATGGCGAGTTGAGTTGATACCAAAGAGCTCGATTTTTGTCTCATCTGACAACAACACTTTCACCCAGTTCTCCTCTGAATCATTCAGATGTTCATTAGGGCCTGTACATGTGCTTTCTTGAGCAGGAGGACCTTGCGGGCGATACAGGATTTCAGTCCTTCACGGCGTAGTGTGTTACCAATTTTTTTTTGGTGACTATGGTCCCAGCTGCCTTGAGATCATTGACAAGATTCTCCCGTGTAGTTCTAGGCTGATTTCTCACCATTCTCATGATCATTGAAACTCCACGAGGTGAGATCTTGCTTGGAGCCCCAGACCGAGGGAGATTGACAGTTATTTTGTGTTTCCTACCATTTGCAAATAATCGCACCAACTGTTGTTACCCTCTCACCAAGCTGCTTGGCAATGGTCTTGTAGCCCATTCCAGCCTTGTGTAGGTCTACAATCTTGTCCCTGACATCCTTGGACATCTCTTTAGTCTTGGCCATGGTGGAGAGATTGGATTCTTATTGGAATTGATTGATTGCTTCTGTGGACAGGTATCTTTTGTACAGGTAACAAGCTGAGATTAGCTTGTTACCTGTATAGAAGACACATGAGAGCCAGAAAACTTGCTGATTGATAGGGGATCAAATACTTATTTCACTCATTAAAATGCAAATCAATTTATAACTTTTTTGAAAATTGTATATCTGGATATTTTTGTTGTTATTCTGCCTCTCACTGTTAAAATAAACCTACCACTAACATTATAGACTGATCATTTCTTTGTCAGTGGGCAAACTTACAAAATCATCAGGGAATCAAAAACTTTTTTCCCTCACTGTATATATTTATTTTATGGTGTTTAAAAAGAATTTTCTTAAAAGACTGTGACTAAACTGATTACATTTTCAAGAAAGTTGTTCTGTTTAAATTCAATGTCCCAATAAATAAAGAGTTTTTGTCTACAAACTATATTAGAGGGGATATGGTGCAATAGATTAGGGCAAGGATATGCAATTATCGGACCTCCAGCTGTTGCAAAACTACAAGTCCCATGAGGCATAGCAAGACTCCGACAGCCACAAGCATGGAACCCAGAGGCAGAGATGGGACTTGTAGTTTTGCAACAGCTGGAGGTCCGCTAATTGCATATCCCTGGATTAGGGGAACAGAGATGTTTATTATTGAATTTTATCTCATGACCACATGAGGTCATGTAAAATATCTTTAGGCAGTTTAAACTCACCAAATACTGAGACTAAAATTCTAAATTTAATAAGTAGTCCGGGCAAAAAGTATTAAAACTCTTATGTAATTGTAGAAAAAAAAATCCATGTTCTTTATACAACAGTGAATTTCAAATGTAGGCTAAATAAAATAATTAGCTATTCATTTTTAATATATATATGTAGATATTTCTTAAGAAACACAAACATTAATTAAAGCAAGAAAAATGTTAAAACAAAAGTTATTTTAAAAAAATACAGTTTGGAAACCCAGCAGCTCTTTCCAGAGTAAAATCTAACTACCAAAGACCTTTGTGTTCCAGTTTTATCCTCCCTGGCAACCATTCCCATGGTGAAAATGTCAGTCTTCCTCCTCATTATTGTAATTCAGTTGGCTTTAACTCACACTTGTTAAACTACATAACCTTTCACAGGTTACATTTTCCATATGTAATTGCTAATGAGTAGGTTACATCTCTGCATATCTTTCTCACAATAGCAGAAATCATTTTCTTATTTTACAAAAATGTGTGTTCTTTCAGTTGTGTAGTTATCTAAACCAACCTTAACAAGACCTTGTGGCCTACCATTCATTTCAGTAACAACTTTCCTATTTCATTATATGTGCATTTACCATATTTTGCACTAGTTATTTACCTGCAAAATTTTCCTGTTGTAGACATGTGAAGGCTTTACTACTGGGTGCCACCATCTTGAATGCGATATTAGCACTTGAATCAGATTCAGTGCTGTCATTCAAGTTACAGTTTGTTGTATATTCCTTCACTCCTCCCCAGACAGCTATGTAAAAGGTTATGTAGGTGAGATGGAGGAGCTAATCCAACACGGACACAGTCAGACACTTCCAGAAAAGGAGAGTGTTGTGCAAGAAAGGAGGAGGCTGTGCTAGGGAATTGACTTTCCTGGAGAAGTCAAATTTGCTAGCAAGCTCAAAGACACACTGGGTGTTATTTACTAAATGCATTGTTTACTGGTGCAATTCTGAATAGAAACAAATTAACTTCCAGGTTTTAGTGTCAAAGCCTAATTAAACAAGCTGAAGTTAGAAGCTGATTGGCTACCATACACATCTGCACCAGATTCCGAGTGTGCCAGTTTTAGTAAATCTCCCCCCTTGCAAGTGAATAAAACATCATTTATGAAAAAAAATGCTGCAAGTGTAATAAAAAGTTTTAAATACGGTACTTGATTTGTATTAGTTTTTACCTGAAGTTTTATTTTATTGAATTTTTTTAAAGAAATTTGTCAAGGCAAATATAGATGGATCTACATAGAAAAGAACAAGCCCTCTGACATATATAGAAAAGCATATAAAACATCAAGCATAGATATGAACTACAATCCAAATCATTTAGATTACTGTATACAGTACACTTGTACTTAGTAGGGTTGATTTATTAAAGGCAAATAAGTTGTTCACTTTGCAAGAAAATTTTCTCCAGAGCTTAGTGAATGGGGTCAAATTCCCCTTTGCAAAAAATACCCAATCAAGTGCAGGGATTTTTTTTTTTAAACAGCAATTTTGCTAACAGATGATTGAATGATAGTCATCATCTGAGCTACACCTCATTCACTAAGCTCTGGGAAACGTTCCCTTGCAAACTGAACAGTCTATGTGTATGTCTATGCCTTTAATAAATCAACCCCAGTGTGAATAAGTCCAACATTTATCTCATTGACCTGTTCAATAGAAATCGGCCTGTGTGTGTACTACAGCCGGTCTGACAGAAGCTGGCCGAACAGGGGCATGACCGAAAAAGGTGTGCCGAATGGCTCCAGATCAGTGCTCTCAGCCAATGGCTGAGAGCACTGACCAGAGTGTTTTGGCGGAGGGCTGTCCCACTGTCAGAACACAATAGAAGAGCAGTGGAGATCACTGTACTAACATCGGATTGTTAGTACAGTGGCCCCCACCTGAGCTGTCAGTTTTTTTCGTTCAACCCACTGGGTTGAATAAAAACAAACTAGTAGTGTGAACGAGGCTTTAACCTTTAGGTAACCATAATTATTAATATACAGAAGGCAATAGTGGTAGCACAATCATGACACAAGTGGAGAAAAAAAAAGGGTAGGGGAACGCTGACAAAAGAGAGCCATCTAATGCACATGGCTACAGAGGAAATGCAGGAGAGAGTCAGCACAGATCTAGGATCAGGTAGACGTCCCATTGCCCAACATAGCATTATATTTGTCCAGTGTATTCTGTCATTTAGCTGTAAGGTGTTCAACTGCAATTTTTAAAGTTGATGACAAGTTCTCTGTTAGTTTTAGGTATTAAAGTTGCAATGCTGGCCATAGACTTTATGATCTACATCAAGGGTCTTAATCTTTCCAAACAAAGGGCCAGTTTACTGTCCTTCAGCCTTTAAGGGGGGCAGACTTTGTCTAGTGGGAGTAGAAATTGCCCCAGTACCAGTGGACGTAACCAGCACCCTGACATTGGTATCAGTGGGGGGGGGGGATAATGCCCTATTGGTGTCAGTGGGATGAATAGTGCCACATCATTGGTGTCAGTGGAAGGAATATTGCTCCATCTTTGGCGTCGGTGGGAAGAATAGTGCCCCATCATTGGTATTAGTGAGATGAATCGTGCCCCATCTTTTGTGTAGTCTGAGGAATAGTGCTCCATCCTTGACATCAGTGGGAGGAATAGTGCCCCATTTATGGTGTCAGTAGGTTGAATAGTGCCCCATTGTTGGTGTCAGTAGTTGGAATAGTGCTCTATCGTTGGTGTCAGTGGGAGGAATAGTGCCCCATCAATGGAGTCAGTGGGAGGAATAGTGCCTCTTATGAATGGCAGAAATATTGCCCCATGTGCTGTATAAAGGCAAGCAAAGGGCCACATTCGGCCCTCAGGCTGCCGTTTAAAGACCACTAATACCATATGGCCTGATTCACACCTATGCATTTTTAGTGCTTTTTGCATTTTGCAGATTTGCACTACAGAACGTGTTCCATAGGAAACCATGTTAAATGGACTGTAGTGCAAATCTGAAAAATGCAAAAAGCACTAAAAAGGCATAGGTGTGAATCAGGCCTAACAGAGATCCAACTCTCTTCAGATAACCTGTCCATACATGATAAATAACACAGATCAACAATGAAAACAAAATCACAAAACACTCAGTTTCAAGTTAAAAAACAACAACTCAGTGGCATTGGTCCAACACATTTTCCAGCATTTTGGACCGCTTATGCCGCGTACACACGGTCGGACTTTTCGTCTACAAAAGTCCAACGGACGCTGACGGACTAAAGCTGGCTGGTAATCCGATCGTGTGTGGGCTTCTCCGGACTTTCAACGGACTTTTTTAGCCTAAAATCCGACGGACTTTAGATTTGAAGCATGCTTCAAATCTTTACGTCGTAAGTACGACGGACCCCGAAGTCCGCTCGTCTGTATGCTAGTCCGACGGACAAAAAAACGACGCATGCTCATAAGCAAAAACTAAACGGAAGCACTCGGTCTAGTAAAACTAGTGTTCGTATTGTAGGTAGCACATTCATCACGCTGCAAAATCTGTGATCGTTCAATGCAGCGCATTTTATTTCTTCTTTACGAAGGCTCTAAAGAACGAAGGTGTTTTGCTGTTCATAATCAGAGTTCTCCCAAACTGATTTCTGGATTCTTTTTCTCTTTGATCTCATGAATGATATAGTATGCCTTTTTAAAACAATGTTTCCATACTAATAATACTTTTTCCCCCTTTTTTTTTTTTTTTTTTTTTTTTTTTTAGGTTTGTAAAGTTAACACAAAGAACCCATTATTATTTTTTTTTTTTATAGTGTTTATTTTTTAGTTTTTAGATAAAGTTAACCCAAAGCACCGTTTTTGGTTACGTAATTTTTTGGATTTTCAAGACTTACCACTTGAACATTATTAACATTAGTAATGTATTTTTGGTGTGTTTTTTTTCAAACTCAATGAGATTGTTGTCCCTTGTTAATTTAACATTGTGTGTAAAATCAATGATTTCAAAGAAAACACATAAAGTCTTTTGCTAAACTCAAAAAATATCCATTTATTCATGGTCAAAATAAAATAAAGAGGAAGTCAACGCTGGAAAAAGTCGGTGTACCAGAAAATTGGGATCTTGAGCAGTCCATATAAGAGGGAGCACAATCTGGTCCAAGAATCCCAGAGATCAACAGCACCAGCAGATGATCTAGATGTCCCCAGACTGTGGTCCTACAACAGCCTGCGTCTTCTGTCAGACCAGACTGAACCCAGGTCATCATTTTCTTCTCTTCCCTGCAGCCTTTCCTCCACGCTGCCCTGCAGCCTTCCCTGTAGCCTTCTTTTGAGGCTGTGGCTCTGGTGTTTCAGTTGTGGCAGGAGGAGGAGGAGGAGGAGGAGGAGGGGGGGCTGCCTCATGTAGTTGGGTGTTTTGTGTTAGCGTGCCCTGCAGCCCCTTATGGATTGTTTCCCCAAATAGGCGCTCACAAATGAGGCGCTGCTCCCTATTCATCTGAAGAAGCCTGCTGGCTAAGTAGCAGCCATAGGATTCTTCCGCTTCGGGGGGGCTCCTTAAAAAACGGGTGGCCTCTTGCATGAGGCGCAGGGATGCGTCCTGTGTGACCATCCCCTTCCTGGCCCTTTTTTTGGGAAGGTGGAGGGGAGGCACTTGGGATTCGGTCAGGCTCCTACTGGGCCCAGCCACCTCACTTGGCCCAGCCACCTCACTTGGCCCAGCCACCTCACTGGGAGCAGCCACCTCACTGGGAGCAGCCACCTCCTGCCTGACACTGGGCCCAGCCTCCTCCAGGATGATGGTGAATCCGGCCTCCTCCAGGCTGTCCATGGGCCCGGTCTCCTCCTGCCTGCCACTTTCCCCACATTCCTCCTGGATGGACTCATCCTGTGTATAAAAAAAGGACAATAGTTTGAGTATATTTTTTGGGGTTCATCAATGACACACAGTTTGCTTCTCATGAATAGCAAATTCAATGTGAATACTTCTCTTTAATAAAAGAGTCTAATCAGACACCCTAATTATTTCAAGCAGGTGCCAAACATATTTAGCCACTACTGTCAATTGATATGTATACCCAATTTTGAGTGCCAAATTATTTTAGACAATTATAACATCCAGTTAACATCATTAATATTAGTACAGTAAATATTTGTTAAAATAATTTACCTGACTCCAGATGGTCATATCTGGTTCATCCAGGATGGAAGACCCAGCTTGCTCCTCATCAGCCTCTGCTGGGGTGGAGGGAAGGGTGGAGGGAAGGGTTGAAAGTGATGGCCTGGCTTCATTCTGGTCATCCAGAAAACGTAGTTGATTATAGTACCACAGCCTG